>NC_136163.1:2180232-2240232 GCF_965212315.1 Lampetra planeri
GTGTGTGGTGATGTGTGTGTGGTGATCTGTGTGTGTGTGTGTGTGATGATCTGTGTGTGTGTGTGATGATCTGTGTGTGTGTGTGATGATCTGTGTGTGTGTGTGATGATCTGTGTGTGTGTGTGATGATCTGTGTGTGTGTGGTGATCTGTGTGTGTGATCTATGTGCGTGTGGTGATCTGTGTGTGTGATCTGTGTGTGTGTGTGATGATCTGTGTGTGTGTGTGATGATCTGTGTGTGTGTGATGATCTGTGTGTGTGTGGTGATCTGTGTGTGTGATCTATGTGCGTGTGGTGATCTGTGTGTGTGATCTGTGTGTGTGTGATGATCGGTGTGTGTGTGATGATCTGTGTGTGTGTGGTGATCTGTGTGTGTGATCTATGTGCGTGTGGTGATCTGTGTGTGTGATCTGTGTGTGTGTGATGATCGGTGTGTGTGTGATGATCTGTGTGTGTGTGATGATCTGTGTGTGTGTGTGTGATGATCGGTGTGTGTGTGATGATCTGTGTGTGTGTGATGATCTGTGTGTGTGTGGTGATCTGTGTGTGTGGTGATCTGTGTGTGTGTGGTGATCTGTGTGTGTGTGGTGATCTGTGTGTGTATGTGTGATCTGTGTGTGTGTGTGTGATCTGTGTGTGTGATGATCTGTGTGTGTGTGATGATCTGTGTGTGTGTATGTGTGATCTGTGTGTGTGTGTGTGTGTGATCTGTGTGTGTGGTGATCTGTGTGTGTGTGGTGATCTGTGTGTGTGTGGTGATCTGTGTGTGTGTATGTGTGATCTGTGTGTGTGTATGTGTGATCTGTGTGTGTGTGTGTGTGATCTGTGTGTGTGGTGATCTGTGTGTGTGTGGTGATCTGTGTGTGTGTGATGATCTGTGTGTGTGTGGTGATCTGTGTGTGTGTATGTGTGATCTGTGTGTGTGTGTGTGTGATCTGTGTGTGTGGTGATCTGTGTGTGTGTGGTGATCTGTGTGTGTATGTGTGTGTGATCTGTGTGTGTGTGTGATCTGTGTGTGTGTGGTGATCTGTGTGTGTGTGTGTAATCTGTGTGTGTGTGTGTGTGGTGATCTGTGTGTGTGGTGATCTGTGTGTGTGTGTGGTGATCTGTGTGTGTGGTGATCTGTGTGTGTGTGTGTGGTGATCTGTGTGTGTGGTGATCTGTGTGTGTGTGTGTGGTGATCTGTGTGTGTGTGATCTGTGTGTGTGATCTCTGTGTGTGTGATCTGTGTGTGTGTGTGGTGATCTGTGTGTGTGTGTGTGGTGATCTGTGTGTGTGGTGATCTGTGTGTGTGTGTGTGGTGATCTGTGTGTGTGTGATCTGTGTGTGTGTGTGTGGTGATCTGTGTGTGTGGTGATCTGTGTGTGTGTGTGTGGTGATCTGTGTGTGTGTGTGTGTGGTGATCTGTGTGTGTGTGATCTGTGTGTGTGATCTGTGTGTGTGTGATGATCGGTGTGTGTGTGTGTGATGATCGGTGTGTGTGTGATGATCTGTGTGTGTGTGATGATCTGTGTGTGTGTGGTGATCTGTGTGTGTATGTGTGTGTGATCTGTGTGTGTGTGTGTGATCTGTGTGTGTGGTGATCTGTGTGTGTGTGGTGATCTGTGTGTGTGTATGTGTGATCTGTGTGTGTGTGTGTGATCTGTGTGTGTGGTGATCTGTGTGTGTGTGGTGATCTGTGTGTGTATGTGTGTGTGATCTGTGTGTGTGTGTGATCTGTGTGTGTGGTGATCTGTGTGTGTGTGGTGATCTGTGTGTGTGTGGTGATCTGTGTGTGTGTGTGTGTGTAATCTGTGTGTGTGTGTGTGTGGTGATCTGTGTGTGTGGTGATCTGTGTGTGTGTGATCTGTGTGTGTGTGTGTGGTGATCTGTGTGTGTGGTGATCTGTGTGTGTGTGTGGTGATCTGTGTGTGTGTGTGGTGATCTGTGTGTGTGTGTGTGGTGATCTGTGTGTGTGGTGATCTGTGTGTGTGTGTGTGGTAATCTGTGTGTGTGTGTGTGGTGATCTGTGTGTGTGTGTGTGTGGTGATCTGTGTGTGTGTGATCTGTGTGTGTGTGTGTGATCTGTGTGTGTGGTGATCTGTGTGTGTGTGGTGATCTGTGTGTGTGTGTGTGGTGATCTGTGTGTGTGTGATCTGTGTGTGTGTGTGTGATCTGTGTGTGTGGTGATCTGTGTGTGTGTGTGTAATCTGTGTGTGTGTGGTGATCTGTGTGTGTGTGATCTGTGTGTGTGTGTGGTGATCTGTGTGTGTGGTGATCTGTGTGAGTGTGTGGTGATCTGTGTGTGTGTGTGTGTGGTGATCTGTGTGTGTGTGGTGATCTGTGTGTGTGTGTGTGTGTGGTGATCTGTGTGTGTGTGATCTGTGTGTGTGTGTGTGATCTGTGTGTGTGGTGATCTGTGTGTGTGTGTGTAATCTGTGTGTGTGTGTGTGTGGTGATCTGTGTGTGTGTGATCTGTGTGTGTGTGTGGTGATCTGTGTGTGTGGTGATCTGTGTGAGTGTGTGGTGATCTGTGTGTGTGTGTGTGTGTGTGATCTGTGTGTGTGATCTCTGTGTGTGTGATCTGTGTGTGTGTGTGGTGATCTGTGTGTGTGTGTGGTGATCTGTGTGTGTGGTGATCTGTGTGTGTGTGGTGATCTGTGTGTGTGTGTGGTGATCTGTGTGTGTGTGATCTGTGTGTGTGTGTGGTGATCTGTGTGTGTGGTGATCTGTGTGTGTGTGTGGTGATCTGTGTGTGTGTGATCTGTGTGTGTGTGTGTGTGATCTGTGTGTGTGGTGATCTGTGTGTGTGTGTGTGATCTGTGTGTGTGGTGATCTGTGTGTGTATGTGTGTGTGATCTGTGTGTGTGTGTGTGATCTGTGTGTGTGGTGATCTGTGTGTGTGTGGTGATCTGTGTGTGTGTATGTGTGATCTGTGTGTGTGTGTGTGTGATCTGTGTGTGTGTGTGTGATCTGTGTGTGTGGTGATCTGTGTGTGTGTGGTGATCTGTGTGTGTGTGTGTAATCTGTGTGTGTGTGTGTGTGGTGATCTGTGTGTGTGGTGATCTGTGTGTGTGTGTGTGTGGTGATCTGTGTGTGTGTGTGTGATCTGTGTGTGTGGTGATCTGTGTGTGTATGTGTGTGTGATCTGTGTGTGTGTGTGTGATCTGTGTGTGTGTGATCTGTGTGTGTGTGTGGTGATCTGTGTGTGTGGTGATCTGTGTGTGTGTGTGGTGATCTGTGTGTGTGTGTGGTGATCTGTGTGTGTGTGTGTGTGGTGATCTGTGTGTGTGGTGATCTGTGTGTGTGTGTGTGGTGATCTGTGTGTGTGTGTGTGGTGATCTGTGTGTGTGTGTGTGTGGTGATCTGTGTGTGTGTGATCTGTGTGTGTGTGTGTGATCTGTGTGTGTGGTGATCTGTGTGTGTGTGGTGATCTGTGTGTGTGTGTGTGTAATCTGTGTGTGTGTGTGTGGTGATCTGTGTGTGTGTGATCTGTGTGTGTGTGTGGTGATCTGTGTGTGTGGTGATCTGTGTGAGTGTGTGGTGATCTGTGTGTGTGTGTGTGTGATCTGTGTGTGTGATCTCTGTGTGTGTGATCTGTGTGTGTGTGTGGTGATCTGTGTGTGTGTGTGGTGATCTGTGTGTGTGGTGATCTGTGTGTGTGGTGATCTGTGTGTGTGTGTGTGTGGTGATCTGTGTGTGTGTGTGTGGTGATCTGTGTGTGTGTGTGTGGTGATCTGTGTGTGTGTGTGTGTGGTGATCTGTGTGTGTGTGATCTGTGTGTGTGTGTGGTGATCTGTGTGTGTGGTGATCTGTGTGTGTGTGTGGTGATCTGTGTGTGTGTGTGTGATCTGTGTGTGTGTGTGTGTGATCTGTGTGTGTGTGTGATCTGTGTGTGTGTGTAGTAATCTGTGTGTGTGTAATCTGTGTGTGTGGTGATCTGTGTGTGTGTGTGTGGTGATCTGTGTGTGTGTGTGGTGATCTGTGTGTGTGTGTGATCTGTGTGTGTGTGTGTGTGGTCTGTGTGTGTGGTGATCTGTGTGTGTGTGGTCTGTGTGTGTGGTGATGTGTGTGTGTGTGGTGATGTGTGTGTGGTGATGTGTGTGTGTGTGGTGATGTGTGTGTGGTGATGTGTGTGTGGTGATGTGTGTGTGTGTGTGGTGATGTGTGTGTGTGTGGTGATCTGTGTGTGT
Source organism: Lampetra planeri (assembly GCF_965212315.1). Lineage (NCBI taxonomy): Eukaryota > Metazoa > Chordata > Hyperoartia > Petromyzontiformes > Petromyzontidae > Lampetra > Lampetra planeri. Next base: position 2,184,405 of record NC_136163.1, read on the forward strand.
GTGTGATCTGTGTGAGTGTGTGGTGATCTGTGTGTGTGTGTGGTGATCTTTGTGTGTGTGGTGATGTGTGTGTGTGGTGATGTGTGTGTGTGTGGTGATGTGTGTGTGTGTGGTGATGTGTGTGTGTGTGGTGATGTGTGTGTGTGTGGTGATGTGTGTGTGTGTGGTGATGTGTGTGTGGTGATCTGTGTGTGTGTGTGTGGTGATGTGTGTGTGTGTGGTGATGTGTGTGTGTGTGGTGATGTGTGTGTGTGTGGTGATGTGTGTGTGTGGTGATGTGTGTGTGTGTGTGGTGATGTGTGTGTGGTGATGTGTGTGTGTGTGGTGATCTGTGTGTGTGTGTGATCTGTGTGTGTGTGGTGATCTGTGTGTGTGTGTGATCTGTGTGTGTGTGTGGTGATCTGTGTGTGTGTGTGGTGATCTGTGTGTGTGTGTGATCTGTGTGTGTGTGTGATCTGTGTGTGTGTGATCTGTGTGTGTGTGTGGTGATCTGTGTGTGTGTGTGGTGATCTGTGTGTGTGTGTGGTGATGTGTGTGTGTGGTGATCTGTGTGTGTGTGATCTATGTGTGTGTGTGTGATCTGTGTGTGTGGTGGTGATCTGTGTGTGTGTGTTATCTGTGTGTGTGTGTGGTGATCTGTGTGTGTGTGATCTGTGTGTGTGTGTGTGATCTCTGTGTGTGTGATCTGTGTGTGTGTGTGTGATGATCTCTGTGTGTGTGTGATCTGTGTGTGTGTGTGTGGTGATCTGTGTGTGTGTGTGATCTGTGTGTGTGTGTGTGTGATCTGTGTGTGTGTGATGATCTGTGTGTGTGTGTGTGATCTGTGTGTGTGTGATCTGTGTGTGTGTGTGATCTGTGTGTGTGTGTGTGATCTGTGTGTGTGTGTGATCTGTGTGTGTGTGTGATCTGTGTGTGTGTGGTGATCTGTGTGTGTGTGTGTGATCTGTGTGTGTGTGTGATCTGTGTGTGTGTGTGTGATCTGTGTGTGTGTGTGATCTGTGTGTGTGTGGTGATCTGTATGTGTGGTGATCTGTGTGTGGTGGTGATCTGTGTGTGTGTGTGATCTGTGTGTGTGTGATCTGTGTGTGTGTGATCTGTGTGTGTGTGTGGTGATCTGTGTGTGTGTGATCTGTGTGTGTGGTGGTGATCTGTGTGTGTGTGTGATCTGTGTGTGTGTGATCTGTGTGTGTGTGATCTGTGTGTGTGTGTGGTGATCTGTGTGTGTGTGATCTGTGTGTGTGATCTGTGTGTGTGTGTGGTGATCTGTGTGTGTGTGATCTGTGTGTGTGTGATCTGTGTGTGTGTGATCTGTGTGTGTGTGTGGTGATCTGTGTGTGTGTGATCTGTGTGTGTGTGATCTAATAGTGTATTGTATTACATCGCTCTGTTTTTTCTTGTTTTACCTTTTCCTGTTTCATTGTACATAATGGCAGAGATTAGGGATTAATGAAGTACAACCATAACCACAATAATATAAACATAAATCTATTTTATTGCAATATATTGGGGGGACATTTTGAGCATATTTGAATATTGGGGGGAATTATAATATATATATTTTGGGGAATGTGTCCCCCCCAATATATATTATAATTACGGCCTCGGTGTAAACATCGTCACTAGGGAGACAAATGCGGCCGGGCGTGGTGCTGGCCACCCACCCCCTCGTGTGCCTTCATATGTGCTCGCTAACAGCACTTGCCCCAACAGGCTGCTAAGGCTATACGGGGAAACTTTGTCTGCGTAGGTGCTACTGGCTAACAGCACTTGCCCCAACAGTCTGTTAAGGCTACACGGGCGAACTTTGTCTTTATTTAGGTGCAAATGGCTAACAGCACTTGCCCCAACAGTCTGCTAAGGCTACACGGGGAAACTTTGTCTTTGTTTAGGTGCGAATGGCTAACAGCACTTGCCCCAACTGTTAAGGCTATATGGGGGAACTTTGTCTGTGTAGATGCTAATGGCTAACAGCACTTGCCCCAACAGTCTGTTAAGGCTATACGGGGGAACTTTGTCTTTGTTTAGGTGCGAATGGCTAACAGCACTTGCTCCAACAGTCTGTTAAGGCTACACGGGGGAACTTTGTCTTTATTTAGGTGCAAATGGCTTCCAGCATTTGCCCCAACAGTCTGTTAAGGCTACACGGGGGAACTTTGTCTGTGTAGGTGCAAATGGCTAACAGCACTTGCCCCAACAGTCTGCTAAGGCTACACGAGGGAACTTTGTCTTTATTTAGGTGCTAATGGCTAACAGCACTTGCCCCAACAGTCTGCTAAGGCTACACGGGCGAACTTTGTCTTTATTTAGGTGCTACTGGTTAACAGCACTTGCCCCAACAGTCTGTTAAGGCTACACGGGGGAACTTTGTCTGTGTAGGTGCTACTGGCTAACAGCACTTGCCCCAACAGTCTGTTAAGGCTACACGGGCGAACTTTGTCTTTATTTAGGTGCAAATGGCTAACAGCACTTGCCCCAACAGTCTGCTAAGGCTACACGGGGAAACTTTGTCTTTGTTTAGGTGCGAATGGCTAACAGCACTTGCCCCAACTGTTAAGGCTATATGGGGGAACTTTGTCTGTGTAGATGCTAATGGCTAACAGCACTTGCCCCAACAGTCTGTTAAGGCTATACGGGGGAACTTTGTCTTTGTTTAGGTGCGAATGGCTAACAGCACTTGCTCCAATAGTCTGTTAAGGCTACACGGGGGAACTTTGTCTTTATTTAGGTGCAAATGGCTTACAGCATTTGCCCCAACAGTCTGTTAAGGCTACACGGGCGAACTTTGTCTGTGTAGGTGCTAATGGCTAACAGCACTTGCTCCAACAGTCTGTTAAGGCTACACGGGGGGCCTTTGTCTGTGTAGGTGCTATGGTTAACAGCATTTGCCCCAACAGTCTGTTAAGCAAGTGCAAGATACGGGGAGCGGTGGCGCAGTGGTTAGCGCACTGCGCTCCACTTCCGAGACGAGACCTCGTGCTCAGGATCTTTATCCACCGGGCGTGACCACCACCCCGGCGAACATCAGTGGCGAAATGTTTAACCGGTGCTCGACCGCCCGATACATCTTCCAATTGAATGACCACGTTCGCGCATAAAAGCAGCAGCAACAGCAACAACAATAAGAATAAACACTGCTCATAAATCAACTGCGCGCTGCGTTAACGAGATAATGATTGATGGCGCTGCTAGTCTGAGCAGGTCGAGATTTTTTTGTTTTAATGAAGTCTGTTTAATCATTGGCGGCTCGCAGTGTGTGTGGAGGTCTCTGTTGTGTGGGGGAGCGGTGGTGCAGCGGTCAGCGCGCTGCGCTTCGAACCCGGCGACCCGCGGTCGATTTCCGCTCAACACCCAGCGACGATTATTTGAACCGGTCCCGGGCCACCAGCTAGGTCGACTCGGCCTCAAATGAGTATATGGTGCGGTGTGCAAGCATCGCCACTGGGGAGACAAAGGCGGCCGGGCGTGGTGCTGACCACCCACCCATTCGTGTGTCATTTTGGCCTTCGTAGGTGCTCGCTAACAGCACTTGCCCCAACAGTATGTTACAGCTACACGGAGGAACTTTGTCTTTGTTTAAGAGATACTCGATAACAGCACTTGCCCCAACTGTCTGTCAAGGCTACACGGAGGAAATTTGTCTTTGTTAAGGTGCTACTCGCTAACAGCACTTGCCCCCAACTGTCTGTTAAGGCTACACACACAGAGACCCATAGACTCACACGTAGACTCGTAGACTCACACGGAGACCCGTAGACTCACACGGAGACCCGCAGACTCACACAGAGACCCATAGACTCACACAGAGATCCGTAGACTCACACAGAGACCCATAGACTCACACACAGACCAGTTGACTCACACAGAGACCCATAGACTCACACGTAGACTCGTAGACTCACATGGAGACACATAGACTCACAAAGAGACCCGTAGGCTCATAGACTCCCACAGAGCCCGCAGACTCACACAGAGACCCGTAGACTCACACAGAGACCAGTAGACTCACACAGAGTCCCGAAGACTCATCGACTCACATACAGACACGTAGACTCACACAGAGACCAGTAGACTCATAGACTCCCACAGTGCCCGCAGACTCACACAAATACCACAAACTCACACAGAGGCCCGTAGACTCCCACAGAGACCCGTAGACTCACATAGAGACCCGAAGACTCACACAGAGATCCGTAGGCTCACATAGAAACCCATAGACTCACACAGAGACTAGTAGACTCACATAGAGACCCGTAGACTCATAGACTCCCACAGAGTCCGCAGACTCACACAGAGACCCATAGACTCACACAGAGACTAGTAGACTCATAGGCTCACACAGAGACCTGTAGACTCACGCAGAGACCCATAGACTCACACAGAGACTAGTAGACTCATAGGCTCACACAGAGACCCACAGGCTCATATAGAGACCTATAGAGTCACACGGTGACCTATAGAGTCGCACGGATACCTATAAGGTCACACGGAGACCTATTGGGTCACACGAGATCTATAGACTTACACGGTTACCTATAGGGTCACACGGCGACCTAAAGGGTCACTCACCGGGGCCGGCTTTAGGGACACAAAGGCGACTCCACTCCTGCTCCTGACGCCTCGTGGCGTGACCCGACCTGGAGACGCGACGCGGGGAGTTGCCGCCCTGCGCCTGGCCTCGGCCGTTGCGAAAAAAAAAAACCCTCGGCAGAGGTCACAACCAGGTACCCGATACCCGTACCCTACCCGATACCCGTAGCCGTTTGCGACCCTGGTGCGGCCGGCCACGGGTACGGGTAGGCCGTGAGTCACTGGTGAGTAACCGTTTGTCACTCATTTCGGGTAGGGTACGGGTACGGATAGGGAACGGGTACGGGTACCCATTTGCGACCCTGGTGCGGCCGGGTACGGGTAAGGAATCAAAACCCGTTTGCGACCTCTGACCCTCGGCAAGGAGTCGGTCCCCCCGACAGCCGTCCACTCTGTCGCCTTGTCGCCCCCTTGTCTCCACCGCGCAGCGGAGTGAGCCTGTTCGTGATGCTCACCGGGACGCTGCCGTTCACCGTGGAGCCCTTCAACATCAGAGCGCTGCTCACCAAGATCCTCACCGACAGCATGAACCCCATACCCGCTCACCTGTCCGCAGGTAACACTCGCGAGCGCGTCCGTCCACCTCCGCCGGTTTAAGGCCGAGTCGACCTAGGGGAGGGAGGTGGTGGTGGTGCGCACGGTGGGTGATTTGTACGTTTGATTTTTAACGATGTCGTCGATCGTTCAACTTTAACGTGCAATTAATTGTGTTGAGGGGTCTGCGTGTCGTCTTGGTGCAACCTGGGACTGTTTTTTTGCTGTTTTACTGCCTGTGCCAAGATAAATTAAGGGACGCCACGGCAGCTACGAGATGTTAACTACCTCGCCTGGTGTACAGGAGGTCGTGCGTTCGATCCCGACCCTGACGCCTGCTTCTGTATATATGGAGTTTGCGTGTCTCTTTCTCTCTCATCATCATCACGGTGGCTAGGAGATGTTAACTACCTCGCCTGTTGTACAGGAGGTCGTGCGTTCGATCCCGACCCTGACGCCTGCTTCTGTATATATGGAGTTTGCGTGTCTCTTTCTCTCTCATCATCATCACGGTAGCTACGAGATGTTAACTACCTCGCCTGGTGTACAGGAGGTCGTGCGTTCGATCCCGACCCTGACGCCTGCTTCTGTATATATGGAGTTTGCGTGTCTCTTTCTCTCTCATCATCATCACGGTGGCTAGGAGATGTTAACTACCTCGCCTGGTACGCAGGAGGTCGTGGGTTCGATCCCGACCCTGACGCCTGCTGCTGTATATTTGGGGTTTGCGTGTCTCTTTCTCTCTCATCATCATCACGGTGGCTAGGAGATGTTAACTATCTCGCCTGGTGTACAGGAGGTCGTGGGTTTGATCCAGACCCTGACGCCTGCTGCTGTATATTTGGTGTTTGTGTGTCTCTCTCTCCACGTGGTCGCGTGGATTTTTTCTCTGGGTCCTCCGGGTTTTCCCCTCCATGTTTAGATAAATGTCAATAAATGTGCACGTGATACACCACTTTGTTGAGCTATCATTTGTGGCCCAATCCACGCGAAGATGTTGCTCTTGTTGTTGTTGTTGATGTTCACTCAGAGATGGGAATGTTGTTGATATTGTTGTTGATGGCCACTCAGAGATGGGGATGTTGTTGTTGATGTCCAGTCAGAGATGTTGATATTGTTGTTAACTCGAAGATGGTGTTGTTGATGTTGTTGTTGATGTTGTTGTTGTCGATGTTGTTGTTGATGTCCACTCAGACGCTGTCCGCTTCACGAAGTCGCTGCTCAATCCGGACCCTGCACTGCGGCCCTCGGCCCGCGAGGCCCTCAAGGACGCCTGGCTCCACCAAGACACTCCACCCCCCCAGTGTCCACCCTCCAGGTACCCACCAAGACACTCCACCCCCAGAGTCCACCCACCAAGACACTCCACCCCCCCAGAGTCCACCCTCCAGGTACCCACCAAGACACTCCACCCCCCAGAGTCTACCCACCAGGACACTCCACCCCCAGTGTCCACCCTCCAGGTACCCACCATAACACTCCACCCCGAGTCCACCATCCCCAAACTGGGACACGTTGATTAATTCATTGTCACCAGCTTACGATGAAGATTAATTTTTGTTGTATTATACGCACCCACGGATTCCTAATGCGAGGGTCAAAAGCCCTACCCTACCCCCCACCCCCCCCCCCCACATTAGAGGTCAAACTCCGCACTATGCCACCGATGCGCCACTACTCCTCGAGCCTTTTGCGATCCTCGCTCCTGGCTGCGTCTTCCACGTCGGTCGTCGTTCCGAGCTGTTCCCCCTCTTGTGTGCCAACGGGAATGCCCGCTGTGCTCTGTTGCTCGGGGTGGTTGTTGTTATTGTTGTTATTGTTGTCGTCGACGTCGTCGTTGTTGTTGTTGTTCTCTCTCCTTCCGTTCTTAGGCCGGAGCCTCTGGATGCCCACGTGCTCCGCATCATGGCCGACTCGATGGGCGTGTGGCCCGCAGAGGTGGCAGCAGCGGTGTCAGCCAATCAGAGCGGGGCGTTGCTCACGACCTACTTCCTGCTGTGCCAGAGGGAGCGTCGGAGGGCGAGGGTACAGTCCAACTCCCGTTGTCTCCTTTATGATGATGATGATAATAGTATTGTGCGTGCACATTATGTTTGTTGATTGTCCAATGAATAACCCAACCAGTAATTGATATCCATTCTAATTTGTATTACTACATTAAGTCCCCCCCCCCCCCCTCTGGCCTTCGCACCTGATTGGCTTACAGGTGACGACATCACATTTATACCCCCCGTCGTCTGTTGAAGACCAAAACAGGAAGAGGATTTCTCCACAACTCTCTGACTGTTGCCTGATGAGGCTGGTTGTTGTTGTAATTACCGGCGAAACGTCACAGTACTCGAATTGTAAATGTAGTGGGTTTACTCTCCAGCACACAACCGGTTAGTGCTGTACTAGTATACTACACTATACACTACACTATAATAGTAAACGTTGTGAGTTTACTCTCCAACACACAACCAGTTAGTGCTGTACTAGTAACGAATTGTAAATATTGTAGTGAGATTACTCTCCAACACACAACCGGTTAGTGCTGAAATAGTATACTATACTATACACTACACTAGAATTGTAGATGTAGTGGGTTTACTCTCCAACACACAACCGGTTAGTGCTGAAATAGTTAACTAGTTGGCACGTTTTATTTACTGCCCTGTCACGTCTGTCACGTGGAGTTGACGACAATGACCATTCGTGACGTTGACCCAGATGTGCCTGTCAATCCCTTAGTGGAGAAAGATGGTAAACTACCATTCTTAGATGTTCTGTTTGAGAGGAGACCTGACGGATCCTTGGGACATTGTGTCTACAGGAAAGCCACCCACACAGATTCCTACTTGAAACCCGATTCACACCACCACCCATCTTAAAAGAATTATCTCATCAAAACGCTATACCACAGAGCTCATGGCATTTCTGACTAACACCACCTGGCCAGTGAATTAAGACATGTACATCGGGCCCTCAGGATGAACGGATACTCTGACCGCACCATCCGCCAAGCTGTTTCTCCCACCATACAGAAACAGCCACATGAAACTCCGATCAAACTATCACGTTACCATACATAGCAGGCGTGACCAAAAAGATCTCCAAAATTCTAAACAAACGTAAGATTCAAGTCCGATTCAGTACAGTGCATAAAATCCGTGACCTAAGTCCATTTGTGAAAGATGTCATTCCTGACTTACAATACCCTGGAGTCTAGAAACTGAGTTGCAGTTGTGGTGATTGCTACATTGGAGAAACGAAACGTCATATCTCTGATCGTGTCCGCGAGCACAAGTCAGATCTGAAACACGTCAAAACTGATTCTTCCGCCGTTGCCGATCATTGCTACAACGCTGTGGGCTCTCATGAAATTGTCTTTTCCGAGACTACGGTGCTCTGCAAGCCTCCTGGCTACCATCAAAGGTTTGTACACGAGGCCATCCAGATATACAAACACAGACATAATTTCAACCGTGATGATGGGTACAAACTTAGTAATCATTGGAAAGATGTTATTAATCATGCAAAAAAGATTTAACTACACATATTTGGAGCATTCCTGGCAGCGATTTCAGCCGCACCACCCCTACATAATAATAGGCTCAGTCAACCATTCTACACAACAAAGACTCATTTCCTGGCAGCGATTTCAGCCGCATCATCTTTACATAACAAAAAAAGGCTCAGTCCCTTTTACACGCACCTTTACATCATCCGCACCTAGTTTACACAACAAAGGCCCATTCCTAACAGCGTGTTTCAGCCGCACCGAACCTCACAAAAATAATATTCAGGGCCTACCTTGGCTCCTCCCACCCTCAACCAATATATATACAAATACTGTGTTCTTGGAATTTCTCTCACTCGATACAGCTATCGTGCTGTGACGGTTCCACCTGAAGACGGAATATTTGATATCTCAAAAACCTGATGTGATAGACAAAAACTGATGCCAGATTTGGAATCAGTACCCCAATATTACGTTAAACCCGTTGGAATACCTTATGCCAGAAAAAGTGTGTTGACCAGTGTAATCAAGCACGAGACCTCCCGCTATTAATGCGTGTTCTTGCAGACTGAGAAAACGGTGAAGAAGACGCTCTTTGATGGCTACCCCCTCGATCGGGAGGGACCCCGCGCCGTTGACCCTGGAGGACCCTCCCAGCCAATCACAGAGCGGCCACGTGCGCCCAGCAGCCAATCGGGCGGCAGGAACGAAATTCAAACTGAGCACCTAGTGGCCGTTGACGCAGACAGAGGTGACGACGTGCGAGAGAGACAAGAGTTGCACGTTTTCAATGTTTTCATGTCAATTATATAAAAAAAATCAGTCAACGTTACATATTTTTTTAGTGACGTTTTATTTTTCGATTTAAAGCTTTCGTGACTGCAGGGATTCATATTCTTGGTTCTTTCGGTAAAGTCACGTAGAAGGGAAGTAATAAAATAATAAATAATAAAACAATTAAATTATCACGACGTTTCGATTGCAACACAAGCAATCATCATCAGGTGTGAAAACCACAGCACCGCCACTTTTTTAAAAAATTCTTGCTGTTGTTTTCACACCTGATGACGAGGGGGGGGGGGTCAAAATCGTCCAAAATCGCGTGACGTCATTTATGGACGGCCCCTTTAACAAAAAACGCGATATAAGATCCTAGATAAGATCGACAAGAATAACTACAACAACTCCGCGTCGGATTCTACTACCCGGTCGCTTCCGATCGTTCGCACCGCGTCCTACGACAGAACCTCATCCTGCGTCTTCCCATCTCTTTTCTTCCACGCGAACACATTGTCCTGCGGAGGGAGCTGGTAGGAACGTTGGGTTGCTCGGTCAATGGCCAGGGTCAACGGCGGCGTGGTGTATTCCGCAAATATGGCCGACTGTGAGTGTGGGCACAAGCCGGCGTGAGTAGGTCAAACGTTGAGTTTTATAAGGGCACCACGGGGTGACCAGCCCCTCCCCACCCAGCCCCACCCTTCCCACCCCCCACCCAGCCCCACCCTCCCCACCCAGCCCAGCCCCTCCCCACCCTCCCCACCCAGCCCCTCCCCACCCTCCCCACCCAGCCCCTCCCCACCATCCCCTCCCCACCCAGCCCCTCCCCACCCAGCCCCTCCCTATACGACGGACGGACGGACACAATAATCCCTTGTGTGCTGGTGGAACCAGTGGGCTCCGTTCATCATGTCGCTTTTTTACCATCCTTTTATGATGTTTCTTCTAAATCCCTAAGCAAGCTTGAACATTACAGTAATAGAAAAAAAGGAACCAGTGGGCTCCTACCAGTAAAAGCCCGCCGCGTTGAGCTATCACTTGTAGTGGATCCTACAAGAGGAGCTAGGTAGCAGCGCACACCTGGCAACGTCAAATAAAGATCAGCTTCCGTGGCTTTCGTTCTCGAACTGCACGGAGGTGTTTACACTATGAGATCTCTTTTACCAGTGGCAAAATATAGTCGACTATATTTTGCCACTGGTAAAAGAGATCTCATAGTGTAAATGCTTACCCCGAGCTCTCAATACTCTGATATTGCACTGTGTTTGAGTTGTACGCCTTCTGGTGTCATCTGGTCCAAGAAAGCCGTCTCGGGTGTGGACCAATCAACTTCAAGGACAGTGCATATTATCATTATCAGAGTTGCTTCTTTTTGTTTGCTTTTTGGACTACTTGTGTTGTGGTTATTGCAAACATGATGCCTTGAATAAAGGTGTCAGTTTTGTACCAGTTTAAAAGGGTAAAAACCTACGACTAAGCACGGAGGTGGTTATCGCGGATAAACTCGGGACAGGAAACAAACATCCAGGGCGATTTAAAAAAAAAATGTTCACGCTTCTGAGAATTTGCACCGATACCACCAAGAAATGTGCCCCCCCCACCCCCGTGCCCTGGTGATCACCTGGAGAAGATTCCAGGGAACGCGTTGACAACGCAAGTGGGAGAGCCTCTTTGAACATACATTTTGTTATCATGTCACAGTGTATTATCCGTTCTTTTTCCATCAAAAACTATAGTCCCATATAAGTGTTAACATTTTTTAAGCACCCTGTGTGTGTGTATATACATACCTGTCAACCCCTTATCAGTATCCCCTACCTTATTATAGACCAATTCAGACCGCATTGGTCACCCCGTGCCACTATAAATCTCAACGTTCATCCTGCAAAGTCCCATCACGAGGGAGAAACACAAACAAAAAAACATATTTTTTGTTGTTGTCAGTATTGAAGCGGCTGTACGCTGTCTGGATCTGAAAACTCAATTTCCCCGTACAAGAATACGGGGCGAGCCGTATGGGTTGACAAGGTACGGTGTATATAAACACAAAACGATTAAACTTTCGATTTAAAGCTTTCGTGACTGCAGGGATTCATCTTCTTGGTTCTTTCGGTAAAGTCACGTAGAAGGGAAATAATAAAATAATAAAAATAAAACATAATAAAATAATTCTCACGACGTTTCGGCCACAACGCAAGCAGCCGTCCTCAGGTGATGAACAGGTCTGAACAGGTCTTTCAGACGCTGTTGTGGCCGAAACGTCGTGAGAATTATTTTATTGTTTTATTTTTATTATTTTATTACTTCCCTTCTACGTGACTTTACCGAAAGAACCAAGAAGATTAAACTTTCACTAACAACAACAAAAACCCCACAAAGGTGGCAAATATCCTGCTGTCAACAACAACAACAAACATCCCCACCTCCCCCCCCCCCCAACAAACTCATTTCACAGGTGACCGTGAAAACCCGCTTCCACATCCCGACCGGGGCGAACAAGGAGGAGAAATCCGAGGCAGCGGCGGCGGAGAAATCCGCGGAATCCCCGCGGGAATCGTGGCAGCCCCAATGATCTACAGACGAATGTCGACCACCAAAGCGGCCGAGAGGCAGCCGCTAAATCGGCAGCGCCGACTAACGAGAGCGACCCAGGTGAGGTGGCCAAACCACTGGCCCGTGTCTCTGTCCATCCATCCGGCCGTCCGTAACTTGAAATTGACGTTGACTCTCGTACAACTGACTCTGATGTGCGTGCTCAGTATTCCCTCTATTTAAAGCTTTCGTGACTGCAGGGATTCATCTTCTTGGTTCTTTCGGTAAAGTCACGTAGAAGGGAAGTAATAAAATAATAAAAATAAAACATAATAAAATAAAATAATTCTCACGACGTTTCGGCTACAACACAAGCAGCCGTCTTCAGGTGATTATTACTTCCCTTCTACGTGACTTTACCGAAAGAACCAAGAAGACAGTATTCCCTCGTTATTCGCGGGGCTTGGCTCTCAGCGGCGAATCACATCGATAGAGAGAGCGAGAGATGAAATAGCTCCTCCAGACTTGCACTAAACCCTCTTACGTGATACAGCAAGCGTGCTGTGACGGTTCCACCTGAAGACGGAAGCTTGTGTTGCCTCCGAAACGTCGTGATTTTTATTTCATTTTTTATTTTACTTTTATTAATTTTAATTTTTTACCTACGTGACTTTACCGAAAAAAACCTAAGAATATGAATCCTTGCAGTCACGAAAGCTTCAAATCTAGAATCAACCCATAGACTTCTTCTTGGTTCTGTCGGTAAAGTCACGTAGAAGGGAAGTAATAAAATAATAAAAACAAAACATAATAAAATAATTCTCACGACGTTTCGGCCACAACGCAAGCAGCCGCCCTCAGGTGAAGGACGGCTGCTTGCGTTGTGGCCGAAACGTCGTGAGAATTATTTTATTATGTTTTGTTTTTATTATTTTATTACTTCCCTTCTACGTGACTTTACCGAAAGAACCAAGAAGATGAATCCTTGCAGTCACGAAAGCTTCAAATCTAGAATCAACCCATAGACATGTACAGATCCCATCGACTCACAAAACAGACTCGTAGACGCACACCATGTCAACCCATACAGTTTGCCCCGTATTCTTGTACAGGGAAATTTAAGTTTTCAGGTTCATACGGCATACAGACGTTTCAATACGGGCACATTTTTGTATACCCATTTGTGTGTGTTTCTCTCTTGTGATGCGACTTTGTGGGGTGAACGTTGAAATGTATAAGGGGCACGTGGTGACCAATCACGTCTGAATTGGTCTGTCATACAGTAGGCACTGATAAGAGGTTGAAAGGTATAATATAGTACAGAGACCCACATAGATCCACAGAGACCAATAGAGATACATAGAGACCCATAGAGATTGATAGAGACACAGAGAGATACATAAATAACACATAGAGATACATAGATACAGCATACCTGTCAAACCATATCGTTTACCCCGTATTCTTGTTCAGGAAAAATCAATTTTCACGTCCGTACGGCGTACAGCCGTTTCAAGATGGGAAACCAAAATAATAACCCAAAAAACCTCTATTATGGAATAAAAAATGTTTTTTGTGTTTCTCCCTCGTGATGGGACTTTGTCGGATGAACGTTGAGATCCATAGGGGGCACGGGGTGACCAATAAGGTCTGAATTAACCTGTAATAAGGTAGAGGGTACTGATAAGGGGTTGACAGGGATGGTAACGTCGTGCACCTCGCAAAGAGCTTCACGCCAAATCTCCTGTCATCTCCCCCCCCCAACTCTCTTTCCTCCAAGGTCCCTCCCCACGTCTCCCCCCAGCTCCCCGGACCCGGCCCGACGAGAGAAACCCCGTCGGGGCGACTTCCTCCGCTCTCCCCGGCTCTGCCCCGGCTCCTCCCCAGCCTCCGGGTCACCTGTCGCGGGGAAGGAGGCGACGGCATCCGCGGCGGGGCCGGTGGCAGTGGCGGCGGTGGAGTCGCGGCCGCTGGGACGAGGCGGTGGAGGCTGGTACCCGGCAGGGCCAAGCCAGGCGTGGTGGGTGAGGGGGCAGTAGCCGCGGTGACCTTTGAACTGCTGCCCCCTGTGTCGGAGGTGTTTAAGAGGAGCAGGCAGATGGGAGGGGGCGTTTGATGGGGGGGGGGTGGGGGGGGCATTCCGGGGTGGCGTTGGTGCTGATGTCAGTTTTTTTTAGTTTTAGAAGTCACGACGCTGTTGGTAAATGATGGTGGCGTTCAAAATGGTGGCAGCGGTGGTGGTGGTTGTTGATGGCAGTGATGGGTTCAGATGTTGCCGTGGGAGACGATCAGAATGACATCGCGAGCGTGCTGTTGTCGATGGGCGGTGGTGGTAACGGCGATGAAGGCGGTGTTCGTGACTGCGCTAACATCCATCGATGGTCGCGATGAGTCTGCCGGCTGGGATGATGATGATGAACATCGGGATGACAATGATGGTGATAACGATGTGGATGGCAGTCTTGATGCTGATGATAGTACAACAGACAGTGGGGTTGGTGATGATTGTGGTAGGGGGAGCGGTAGTGTCACGGGTAGCGCTACGTTGCGCTACGAACCTGGCGACCCGAGTTCAATTCCCGCTCACGGCCACGACCAGTGAAATTATATATCATTGATGAGAGACATCGGTTCACTATATCAGTGGTTCTCAACCCGGGGGATACGCAGAACACCTGGGGTTACACGAGGCGATTTATCAATGCGTGAAACTATATATCGTACACTCGCCTTTGGCCCGTCCAAGTACGGGTGTATTGCAGTAAATCTGAAACTTGCAAGCGAAAGGCAGATCGCGACGTGATATTGATTGCATCAATGCGTGTGCAATTTGTAAGGACGCGGTGACACAGACTTATTTACATTTTAAGGTTAAAATCCCTCCTTGTTCATCACGACGTCCTTTTTACTTTGATGTCTCAACAGCGTGACGGAGATCACGTGACGTGAGGGTTCTGCCTTCGTAGTGAGGGTTGTGAGTTGACGCCGAGGAGGGGGGAGGAGGCGCCTCGCCCCCCTCCCTCCCATGTGGAGTGACGTCAGCCGCTAATTATTATTAATGAAGGGGGGGGTGTCCATTTGGAGGACGTCACCTGTTCATGATTATTCATGAGGGGGGCTGTTTGATGCGGAGTGACGTCACCTGCTCATTATTATGAGGGGGGGGCGTGGGGGAGGTTCTCCATGCGGAGTGACGTCACCCGCTCATGATTATTAATGAGGGGCGGGTCCATGTGGAGTGACGTCACGCGCGTTACACACTGACATTCTTTGGGTAAATATCGTAGTAAGCGAGGGTCATTGGTTCACTATGTCAGTGGTTCTCAACCAGGGGGCACGCCGAATCTTGGGGGTACGCAAGGCGATTTAACAACACGCGAAACTATACGTCACGCATGAGAATCATCGGTGAATAATCATGTTACGTAGGTAAAAAAGTAAAATAAAAAACAATTAAATCACGACGTTTCGGAGGCAACACAAGCTTCCGTCTTCAGGTGGAACCGTCACAGCAAAGACAGAAGCTTGTGTTGCCTCCGAGACATCGTGATTTAATTTATTTACATTTAATTTTTCACCTATGTGACTTTACCGAAAAAAACAACGAGTATGGATGGACCCTTGCAGTCACGAAAACTTCAAATCTAGAACTAATCATGTTGTACGAATCCGCCAATATAAAACTAACTACATTTAAATCTTCTTGGTTCTTTCGGTAAAGTCACGTAGAATGGAAATAATGAAATAATAAAAATAAAACAATAAAATCATTCTCACGACGTTTCGGCCACAACGCAAGCAGCCGTCCTCAGGTGGAGAACAGGCACACTCACGGATCGCGCGAGCAACGCGCTTTCAGAGGGCAGCCGACGCGAAGCAGAGCTTCTCCGTTTGATTTTTATTGTCTGCTCGTGGCTACTGACAGCTCCTTCGGATTACAGCTCACGAAGCGGGACAATTGGTCAAAATATTTGAAGGGAAATAATAAAATAATAAAAATAAAACATAATAAAATATATAAAAACATAATAAAATAATATATAATAATATATAAATAATAAACCATATTTATATTATAAAATAAAATAATAAAAACATAATTAAATAATGTAATAAAATAATACAAATTGAACATAATAAAATTATATAACATATTTCATTGTTTCATTTTTATTACTTTATTATTTCCCTTCTGCGTAATATAATATATTTTATTAGGTTTATTTTTAAATAATATAATATCTTTTATTGATTTGTTTTATTATTTTATTATTTCCCTTCTACGTGACTTTACCGAAAGAACCAAGAAGATGAATCCCTGCAGTCACGAAAGCTTTAAATCGAAATATATTTGATGTTCATTGTTCGTACCTTTTATTTACTCAGAACCACGTTGGGTCAGGCAAGGGTGGTGGGAGGAGGGGGGGGGGTTACTCTTCATAATCAACGTGTTTGAGTTTAGGTCGCGTTATTTATAAATGTGTTGTAACCCTCCACCACTCGACACGGCCAATCAGCAAAAAATGTCACGTTGACAAAAGACAAAATAGTTCACTGCTTTAGCCCACCGGTGTGTTGAAGCGTGAAACCACAACATTTACAATGTTTTGAGTTGTACGACGTTTCGCTGCTAATTGCATCCAGCATCATCGTCGTACTCAATATGTTTTTTTTGCAAATGTTGCGGCTAAAGCAGTGAACTATTTTGACTTTTGTCAACGTGACACTTTTTTTGCTGATTGGTCGTGTCGGGTGGTGGAGGGTTACGACACATTTATAAATAACGCGATCTAACCCAAAAACGTTGATTACACTGGTCAACAAAAATAAAAATTCTGGCCTGGACTTTTGCAGCCACATCAAATACGCACTTTGAGGGGGGGGTCTGACTTTTTGTGACGCCGTGTGACGAGGGGGGGGGGGGTCAAAAATCGTCCAAAATCGCGTGACGTCATTTATGGACGGCCCCTTATTACACTGGTCAACAAAAAAAAAATTCTGGCCTGGACTTTTGCAGCGTTTCTAGACTAATTTCAAGGTGCTGATTCCAAATCTGATCTCAGATTTGCTCTATCACATCTCATTTTTATGCTATCGGCATACCCCATTTTCATTGATTTTACCCGAAATTAACTCTGTCACTTATGATTGCAAGTTGTTGCGAGTCAGTGACTGCTTTAGTGTTAAAATATGGTGCTGTATTTTTAGGATAGTGTGTTTATAATATCATTTTATGTAGATATCCACATTTATTTAATATTTTTCTTCCGCAGTTTTGATTGAAAATGCAATATTTGATATCTCAAAAACCCGATGTGATAGACAAAAACTGATGCCAGATTTGGAATCAGCACACCAAAATTACATCAAAACCCTTGGAAAACTTTATGCCAGAAAAAGTGTGTTGACCAGTGAATTATGAATATATTGGTCGCGAAAGCCTGCTACGTGTTAAACTGGGTGTTACTCTGTTGCAACAAAACTCAGCAAGGAGGTCACAGTAGCCACGAAAGGTTGAGAACCGCTGCCCCTGGACGGTTCACAGGTTGGAGTTGCCACAATCGCTGGGCTTGCCTTTTCATTATCCATTCACGCAGATGTTGACGTAAGCGTCGGTGATTATAACGAGGCTGCAGCTGTTGATGACGCTGCTTGAAAGACATTCGTCTCAAAATGTTCAAATGCAAAGTTGAAAGTTGACAACCATCAAACGTGTCTTTGGTTTTCGAGTGCCGGTGAAATAAATTGTGTTTTTTCTGCAGCTTGCAAAGTGCCACGCGGATTTATTCATTTAGCGAACGCCATAGGGCGCGCGACTTCCCACGGTCAAAACACCAGAAATATTGACATGTACAATCTTCTTGGTTCTTTCGGTAAAGTCACGTAGAAGGGAAATAATAAAATAATAAAAATAAAACATAATAAAATAATTCTCACGACGTTCCAATAAGCTGAGCTACTGTTAGTAGCTCAGCTTATTGGAGAGTATATTTAGTATACTGATAATACTTATGTAGTTTATACTTTAGTTTAGTTTTACGTGTTGGTTTAGTTACTGGAGCTCCATACTATTAACATTCCTTCCCTTTATTAATGCTAACCCTAATCCCTCCCTTTGATGCTGCTAATCCTGCATAATGCACGGGCATATTATGACTTTGAAACCCCCCGCCCACCTCCTACGCATTCCACAAGTAATGACTAATCCCATATCTGCATTTCCCATAAATATGCTAAATTCCTCTTGATATGCAAATTCCTTTGTCAAGGCGCCCTTCCCCCTCCAACCCAGCTTAAATATACGCTGCCAAGCCTGGTGGTGCTCATTCAGACGCTGTCTTTCCGACAGACCTGTTCTTCACCTGAGGACGGCTGCTTGCGTTGTGGCCGAAACGTCGTGAGAATTATTTTATGATGTTTTATTTTTATTATTTTATTATTTCCCTTCTACGTGACTTTACCGAAAGAAACAAGAAGATGAATCCCTGCAGTCACGAAAGCTTTAAATCGAAATTTAACATGTCTGGAGGTCGGCCCCCACCATTTTCCCCTCCTCCTCTTCCAACCAGTCGGCCCGTCACGCCCCGACTCACTGCACAGGGCAACCAGTTCTACTGGTAGGAACCTCCTGGTTACACCAGCCCACAGGGGATTATTGTGTCCGTCCGTCCGTCGTGCATCCAAAAATGGGAGGGGTGGGGCTGGGTGGAGAGGGGAGGGTGGGGAGGGGCTGGGTGGTGAGGGTGGGGAGGGGCTGGGTGGGGAGGGTGGGGCTGGGAGAAGGGAGGGTGGGGAGGAGCTGGGTGGGGAGGGGCTGGGTGGGGAGGGGGTGGCTGAGTGGGGGGTGGGAGGGGTGGGGCTGGGTGGGGAGGGGAGGGGCTGGGTGGGGAGGGTGGGGCTGGGTGGGGGGTGGGAGGGGTGGGGCTGGGTGGGGAGGGGCTGCTCACCCCGTGGTGCCCTTATAAAACTCAACGTTTAACCTACTCACGCCGGCTTGTGCCCGCCCTCACAGTCGGCCATATTTGCGGAATACACCACGCCCTGGCCGTTGACCCTGGCCATTGACCGAGCAACCCAACGTTCCTACCAGCTCCCTCCGCAGGAATGTGTAAAACGTCGCAGGCTTTCGCGACCAGTATTAGTCATAATAAAGGTGTTTTGGTGAGATCGCGTTATTTATTAATGTGTCACAACCCTCCCCCACCCGACACTGCCAATCAGTAAAAAATGTGTCACGTTAAGATTATCAAAACAATTAGAATACGATATATCTCGGGAGTTACTACCGAGAAATTATCCCGTGTTTTGCAAAAGCAAAACATTAAAGTGAGCTTTGGTGCGTTCCACAAAATTCAAAAACGAGTGTCTTGTACTAAAGATTAATTACCGAAGTTATCAACAGAAGGTGTAAATCGGATCAATTGCTGATGCGGTAAATGCTATATTGGACAGACGGGACGTAACATTCGCGTAAGACTAAAAGAACACCAAAGGAACATTAAATCATCTCAAACACAGCTGTCAGCAGTGGCAGAATATGCTTGCCAAGAAGGGCATTCAATCGATTTTGATAACGCTGAAGTATTATGCAAAACTAATTATTACTGGCCAAGACTAATTAGAGAAGCAATCGAAATTGAGAATACAAATAACTTAAACCGCTGTGATAGCTACAGACTCAGCGCAGCATAGAAGCGTTATACGCAATACATATTACAATTCCTTAGAGGAATAACATACTAATTAACTGATGACTGATCTATAATAAATTTACAATAACCCTCCCCCTACCACCGCTTCTGATCTCGAATCCTGATGGTGTTCAACAACGATGACGTCACCCGGCACTATTTCAGACCGGAAGCACGTGGTGGCTTCACTATTCTGGCAAATCGCCCGATGATGCTGGATGTAATTTTACCAGCGAAACGTCGTACTAACTCGAATTCTAAATGTTGTGGATTCACTCTTCAAACACAACGGTGGTGCTGAAGAAGGAGTGACTAATTAACATTTTATTAACGCGACACATTTTTTACTGATTAGCCATGTCGGGTGGTGGAGTGTTGCGACACATTTATAATAAAGCGATCTAACCCAAAAACCTTAATCATGAACAGGGCAACCAGTCTGCCCGGCACGCGCTGACGCACTGCACAACCCGTAGACGAGAACGCAGATACCGTGCAACAACAACAACCGCCATTCGCTACTAACTGGCGGTGACGTCACCACGACGCTTGTGCCAGGCCATGTGCACCTTGAGGCCACGTGAAGTGTCGAACGCCCGCTGGCAGGAGGTCACGGCGCAGATCCAGGTGCCACGGGTCGACTGACTGAAATGACCGAGATGACTGGCTGATGCACCACCTGTGCCCCGAACTGTGCCAACTTGCTGTGCTTTAGCCACCCGGAGCTCCGCTCGTTGTTGTGAGCGTCACTCCTCCGCCCTCCAATGTTGTTGGAGGAAAACTGCCTCCAACTGCCCAGTAGCGTCCTTCACGAGCCTCCTCCACAGAGGCCAATCTTGACACCGCTGGTATCACTCCATCTCTTCTCTAGCCCGTGCCGCGCCCGTTAAGCCCCCTCGATCCGGCCGAATAAAAGCTGTTTAGGCATGCGGTGGCTGGGCATGCGGGCTACGTGACCCAGCCAACGCAGCCACACACAAAACGTCAAGGAGCAGAAACCATCACGACGCCAACTCCGGGAATCCCAGCAGCAGCGGCGGCTTTTGGCTCGGCCATCGAACAAAGACGGCGGTGGTCACCGCATCATAATAGTAATAATAGTTCAATTTGTAACGCGCGCAAATTTGCAGACGTAGTGGCCGCAACTCAGAGGTGCGGAGCCAAGCTCAGAGTCGCTCGAAAGCGCGTGGTTGTAGAGGTGAGTTTTTAAGTGTCTCTTGAAGGAGGCGATTGAGGTGATGCTGCGAATGTGCAGAGGGATATCGTTCCAGACTGTTGGGGCTGCCATCGAGAAGCGTCGTATAGACACGATGACCATCCTGGATCTTGGTATCAAGAGGAGGTCGTGAGTCGCGCTGCGCAGGCATCTGCTGTGTGCTGAGCTGCAAGTTGTCAATAATGAAGAAAGGTACGGCGGGCAGGCAGATATGAAGGCATTGTGGCAGAGGCAGGCGGTCTTGTGTGTGACCCTACTGGCGATGGGTAGCCAGTTGAGGGCACGGAGACAAGCTAGTGAGTCGAGACGGGGATGAGTGTGGGCAATGACGACGCATCATCATCATCATCGTGCGGCCGTCTGGAACGCTCTCCTGATATTAAGGAAGCCACTGGGAGCTGATGCACTTTTAAATCTAGATCGACAAACTCATTTCTTTAGAACTGCATCTTGTTGTTGTTGCTGTTTAGTTTGTTGTCCTTCCCCCCCCCCCCCCCCCCCCCCCCCCCCCCGGCAACTCCGATTTGCACGGTTGGCTACGTACGGTGCGAAAGAAGTTCAACGTAGAAACACGTTCTCCTCAAGCACATGGGAACAAAACAAAAATCAGCAACGTTTATTTAAATACACATCCCGCACCCAAGAGGCAGAAGCAAGACATTTTATATTAACATTTCCGACGGTTTCTTTACACAAATCTGAGCAACAGATACACGCACACTCAGCAACTCACGCGAGGACAAAGATCCCCCGTGTAGCCTTAACAGACTGTTGGGGCAAGTGCTGTTAGCGAGCACCTATGAAGGCCGGCACGGCACACGAGGAGGTGGGGTGGCCAGCACCACGCCCGGCCGCCTTTGTCTCTCTAGTGGCGATGTTAACACCGCACCAGGTACTCATTTGAGTCGACCTAGGGGAGGCCCTGGACCGGTTCAGATAATCGTCCCTGGTGTTGGCCGTGAGCGGGAATTGAACTCGGGTCGCCAGGTTCGTAGCGTAGCGCGCTAATCGCTACACCACCGCTCCCCACACACACACACCGACACACAAACTCAGCATTGCCAATGATTAACCCCCGTAAGTAACCCTTAGGAGGTTACAAGCCAACGCAGCTTTTTTTCCCAGCGAGCCACCCCACCCCCCCCCCACAGTCCAGTCTATAAAGCGAGCCTCAGCCACCGCCCTCCTAAAAGTCACGGCGGGGGGCAACAACCGCTCCTCGCTCCGCGCTCGGGGGCTAAAAACATTTTACGGCGACGCGTCGGCGAAGCGTCGCCGGCACGAGGCATCGGGGATGCTGCTGGATGCTTCCAGACCAGAGGTCGCAACCGGGTACCCGATACCCGTACCCTACCCGATACCCGGCTACCCGTACCAGGCCGGGTACGGGTACCCGTTTGCGACCCTGGTGCCGCCGGGTACGGGTAGACCGTGAGTCACTGGTGAGTCACCGTTTGTCACTCATTTCCCAACGTCTTGTCTCTTCTCACAATTCAAGTTCCTAGAATCAACCCACCCGCGCCTGCAACATGGCTTCATCCCAGAGGTCGCAATCGGGTACCCGATACCCGTACCCGGCCGGGTACGGGTATCGGGTACGGGTAGGGTACGGGTACCCGTTTGCGACCCTGGTGCGGCCGGGTACGGGTAGCCGGGTAAGGAATCAAAACCCGTTTGCGACCTCTGTTCCAGACGCTACCCACGCGCCTCGATCTTTGTTCAAGCAAGCCCCTCCCCCACCCCCCCCCGTGTGCCCGCGTACACATCTCACGCGCGTTATTGTCGACCGTGCTTGCTTTACCCCCCCTACCCCCATATTATATTTATTACAGCTGGGGGGGGTACGAGGTCGCGGTCGCGCTGGGAGCGTGTCCACGCGAGCGGTGCCGACGTGTGCGGTTCCGCTCCGGGTGCCTGTGATGTAACAGAGAGGGAGGAGAGAAGAGTGACCCGCACAAGTTTGCAGAGGGGGAGTGACACTGAGAAGCCTCGCTCGTTACCCATCCTCCCACGATCCACCAACACCACCCACCCCCCCCGCCTCCGCCACACACAAAGACAAAGATCCCCCGTGTAGCCTTAACAGACTGTGGGGGCAAGTGCTGTTAGCGAGCACCTATGAAGGCCAGAACGGTACAAGAGGGGGTGGGTGGCCAACACCACGCCCGACCGCCTTTGTCTCCCCAGCAGCGATGTTTACACGCCGCACCAGGTACTCATTTGAGGCTGAGTCGACCTAGGGGAGGCCCGGGACCGGTTCAGATAATCGTCACTGGTGGTGGCCGTGAGCGGGAATCGAACCCGGGTCGCCAGGTTCGTAGCGCAGCGTAGCGCTAACCGCTACACTACCGCCACACCACTCTCACTCACACTCACTCACACTCACTCACACTCTCTTCACCCTCCTCGTCACCCCGTGCCGGGGTCCAACTTTAACCCGTGTTTCTTCTGCAGAATCTCCAGGGTCCTGTCGCACGCCCTGAAACGAGAGCGTCAGGAGAAAACACATTTTTAGTTTCGAAATCCGTAAGGCCACCCCGTGCAAATCGATGAGACCACCGATTTGCAAGGACCACATCCCCCACCGCTCACCAATGACGCTGCCACCGCTGCCTTCACAGCTGATTGGATCTCACGAGAGAGAGAGAGCGGAATCCATGTGACCAGCTGGTGACCAGCTGGTGACCAGCTGGTGACCAGCGGTGACCAGCTGGTGACCAGCTGGTGACCAGCTGGTGAACACCTGGTGACCAGCTGGTGACCACCTGGTGACCACCATGTGACCACCTGGTGACCACCTGGTGACCAGCTGGTGACCACCTGGTGACCACCTGGTGGCCACCTGGTGACCACCTGGTGACCAGCTGGTGACCACCTGGTGACCACCTGGTGACCAGCTGGTGACCACCTGGTGACCACCTGGTGACCAGCTGGTGACCACCTGGTGACCACCTGGTGACCAGCTGGTGACCACCTGGTGACCAGCTGGTGACCACCTGGTGACCAGCTGGTGACCACCATGTGACCACCTGGTGACCAGCTGGTGACCACCTGGTGACCAGCTGGTGACCAGCTGGTGACCACCTGGTGACCACCTGGTGACCACCTGGTGACCACCTGCAACCCGGATTGGAACCCAGGCTCTCAACGATGCCGGCTCGGCCGCTTTTAATGTCCGAGTCAGGGCAGCCACCTCAACCGCATTACGGCCTCTTAGCTGTGAACTTAACGACATCGCAAAACACCGCGCTGGTCCCCACACAGTCACCAAACCCCCTCACCTCCAGCAGAGATGTTAACTACCTCGCCTGGTATACAGGAGGTCGTGGGTTCGATCCCGACCCTGACGCCCGCTGCTGTATATTTGGAGTTTGCGTGTCTCTCTCTCTCATCATCATCACGGTGGCTAGGAGATGTTAACTACCTCGCCTGGTATACAGGAGGTCGTGGGTTCGATCCCGACCCTGACGCCTGCTGCTGTATATTTGGAGTCTGCGTGTCTCTCTCTCATCATCATCACGGTGGCTAGGAGATGTTAACTACCTCGCCTGGTATACAGGAGGTCGTGGGTTCGATCCCGACCCCGACGCCTGCTGCTGTAAATTTGGAGTTTCCGTGTCTCTCTCATCATCATCATCACGGTGGCTAGGAGATGTTAACTACCTCGCCTGGTATACAGGAGGTCGTGGGTTCGATCCCGACCCTGATGCCCGCTGCTGTATATTTGGAGTTTGCGTGTCTCTCTCTCTCCCCGTGGTCGTTTGGATTTTTCTCCAGGTCCTCCGGTTTTTCCCTCCGCATTTAGAATCGACGTCGCGCGTTCAGATTATTTGGCTGCTGCTATAAATTTGCACGTGACGACGACGAACCACTTCGTCATGTGATCGCCAGGTCACTTCTGAAAGAGTGCCGTACAAGCTCAGTGGGGGGCGTTCGCTGCTAAAATGAAAAAAATTGTTTCAGTTATAGTTTGGGTAGTGAGCTGATGGTCTCATCTGTGACCATTGACTCGCATGAAGATCCATAAGCGCATACAGATCCATAGGCTTGCATAGAGATCTGTGGAGTCACATGGAGACCCCGAGAACAGAGGCGTGGTGTTGGCCACCCACCCCCTTCGTGTGCCGTGCTGGCCATCATAGGTGCTGCTCGCTAACAGCACTTGCCCCAACAGTCTGTTACAGGCTATACGGGGGATCTTTGTTTTTGTTATCTTTGTATGTAGCCGTGTGGGGAGCGGTGGTGCAGCGGTTTGCGCTCAGCGTTACAAACCTGGCGACCCGAGTTCGATTCCCGCTCAAGGCAAACACCGGTGACGATTATCTGAACCGGTCCTGGGCCTCCTCTAGGTCGCCTTGGCCTCAAAACGAGTACCTGATGCGGTGTGTAAACATCGCCACTGGGGAGACAAAGGCGGCCGGGCGTGGTGCTGGCCACCCACCCCCTCGTGTGCCGTGCCGCCCTTCAGAGGTGCTCGCTAACAGCACTTGCCCCGACAGTCTGTTACAGGCTATGCGGGCGAACTTTGTGTTTGTTGTGTGTAGCTGTGTGTGTGTGGACGTACACGCCGGCCCTTATGATCCTGAAGCTTCCGGGCATGGAGAGGTCGATAACCGTTGACCCCAGACGCGAGGTCGGGTCACTGGGGTCACCCAGTGGGCCCCCGTCCAGAACCACCGCCAGGGAATCCCAAAGCTCCCTGAACTCCTGCACTCACACACACAAAGTTCACCCCCCCCATGTGTAGCCTTTACCAACACCATCGCCACCATCACCATCATCGCCACCACCACCACTACCACCGCCACCACCACCACCACGATGACCACCGCCACCACCACCACCACCGCCACCACCACCACCACCATGATGACCACCGCCACCACCACCACCGCCGTCACCGCCGCCACCACCACCACCTCCACCATCACCAATACCACCCACACCACCACCGCCACCACCATCACCACCATCACCATCACCACCGCCACCACCACCACCGCCACCACCCACACCACCATCGCCGCCACCACCACCACCACCGCCACCACCACCACCACCACCACCGCCACCGCCACCACCGCCACCACCACCACCACCGTCACCACCGCTGCCCGTCCGCGCGACGTACGTGCACGTGCAAGGAGCTGGGCTGCGCGCTGGCGTTGGCACTGGTGAGGGCGAGCGGCTCCTGCAGCTGCAGGCACAGCTGGCGCAGCACGGCGTGCTCGGGGACTCGGACCCCCACCAGCTGCTCACGCGCACACACACACACACACGCACGCACGCACACACACACGCACGCACACGCCCACACACACACACGCACGCGGACAAAGGTCCCCCGCGTAGACTTCAACACACCGCCGGGGCAAGTGCTGCCAAGTGAGGAGCGCCCCCGAAGGACGGCACGGCGCACGTGCAACGCTCATGAGATGTTGACTCCCTCGCCTGGTACGCAGGAGGTCGTGGGTTCGATCTCGACCCTGACGCCTGCTGCTGTATATTTGGAGTTTGCGTGTCTCTCTCTCTCATCATCATCACGGTGGCTAGGATATGTTAACTACCTCGCCTGGTTGTACAGGAGATCGTGGGTTCGATCCCGACCCTGACGCCTGCTGCTGCTATATATTTGGAGTTTGCGTGTCTCTCTCTCTCCCCGTGGTCGTGTTCATTTTTCTCCGGGTCCTCCGGTTTTTCCTTCCACATTCATAATCGACATCGCGCGTTTAAGAATATTTGGCTGCTGCTGCTGCTATAAATTTCCACGCGACAATGATGATGATAAGCCACCACTTCGTCGAACCATAATTTGTTGATAGCCAGCTCCGCTTCTTTGTAAAATAGCTACGCAAGATATCAGTGGAGCCTTATACTTGGTAAATACAAATAATCGTTTTAAAGCTTTCGTGACTGCAGGGATTCATCTTCTTGGTTCTTTCGGTAAAGTCACGTAGAAGGGAAATAATAAAATAATAAAAATAAAACATAATAAAACAATTCTCACGACGGCTGCTTGCGTTGTGGCCGAAACGTCGTGAGAATTATTTTATTATGTTTTATTTTTATTATTTTATTACTTCCCTTCTACGTGACTTTACCGAAAGAACCAAGAAGACAAATAATCGTGTTAACAATTGTAAAAAAATGTGTTAAAGAAATAGTTTTCCAAAAATAGTAGAGAATTAAAATATTTTGTTTCCATTTTTTTTGTAAAAAAATTACTTGACGTCTTTTGTAAAAAAGCGCCCTCTAGTGGATGCCCACCCCACCAGAAGTGGCGGTATGAGGTGGAGGTGGTGGACGTGGAGGTGGACGTGGAGGTGGTGGTGGACGTGGCGGTAATAGAGGTGGTGGGGGAGGTAGAGGTGGTGGAGGTGGTGGTGGAGGACGTGGTAGACATGGAGGTAGTATAGGTGGTGGACGTGGTGAAAGTGGTGGACGTGGTGAAGGTGGTGGACGTGGTGAAGGTGGTGGACGTGGTGAAGGTGGTGGGGGACGTGGTGGTGGACGTGGTGGTGGAGTTGCTGGATGGGGTGAAGGAGGTGGTGGAGGTGGTAGTGGAGGTGGTGGTGGTAGTGGTGGAGGTAGTGGTGGAGTTGGTGGTGGAGGTAGTGGTGGAGTTGGTGGTGGTGGTGAAGGAGGTGGTGGAGGAGGTGGTGGAGGACATGGTAGTGGAGTTTCTGGATGGGGTGAAGGAGGTGGTGGAGGTGGTAGTGGAGGTGGCGGAGGTGGTGGTGGAGGTAGTGGTGAGTTGATGATGGTGGTGGTGGTGGAGAAGGAGGTGGACCTCTACCTGTGTGCTGGGGTTGAGTGCGGGGTGAAGCTCGGGTTTCCTCTTGAACACCAGCGTGACTGGGCCCGGCAGCAAGTCCTGCAGCACCTCGTCAGACACCGTGACGTGGCAGAGCCTGGCGCCCTCGTCGACAACACCGGAATCATCATCGGTATCGTCAACAACACCTCCAAGAAGATGAACACCTCCAACATCAACATCAGCAACAGCAGCAGCACCGTATTGAATCGTCGTTATTGGCAGAATCGCAATCGACATCTGTACACCGCTCAGCTGTTAAACTCACCAGCACTCCCTCACCCACCTCCGCCTACTCACTCAACCACGCTTTCACCTGCACACCCGTACAGTCACCCCTACTCTCACTCACCCATACTCTCACCTGTACTCTCACCTGTACACACACCTGTACACACATTCACTCGTAATCTCGCCTGTACACACACCTGTACACACATTCACTCGTAATCTCGCCTGTACCCCACACCTGTACACACATTCACCCACGCTCTCACCTGTATACACATTCACCCATACTCTCACCTGTACACACACCTGTACACATTCACCTGTACCCCACACCTGTACACACATTCACCCACACTCTCACCTGTACACACACCTGTACACACATTCACCCATACTCTCACATATATCCACACCTGTACACACATTTATCTATACTCTCACCCATACACAACAACGACTGCCATCCGCCACTAAGTGGCGGTGACGTCACCACGGTGACGTGATGTGTGGAACCAGGTACCATGGATGAGTAGCAGTTGCACCACCTGTGCCCCCTACTGTGCCAACTTGCTGTGTTTTAGCCACCCGGGGCTCCGCTCGTTGTTGTGAGCGTTGCTCCTCCACCCTCCGTTGTTGCTGGAGGGCGACTGCCTCCAACTGCTCAGTAGCGTCCTTCACGAGCCTCCTCCACAGAGGCCGATCTTGACACCGCTGGTACCAGTCATCGGCAAGTCCACTCAGCTCCACGTCTTCCTGTACCACATCACTCCATCTCTTCTCTAGCCCGTGCGCGCCCATTTAGCTCCCTCTATCCGGCAGAACAAAAGCTGTTGAGGCATGCGGTGGCTGGGTATGCGGGCTACATGACCCAGCCAACGCAGCCTTGCCTGCCGGAGGAGCTCACCGATGGGACTGTGTCCAGATCTTTCAAGGATTTGTGAGCTCCTCACACAATCCAGCCTGGTTAAACCCAAGATGGATCGTAGGCAGGCCAGCCTAAATGTTTCTAACTGGCGAAGATGTTCCATTAGAAGGGTCCACGTTTCGCAAACGTAGAGAAGGGAGGGAATGACTGTGGCCGAGAAGACCCGAAGCTTCGTGCGGAGCGACAGACCAGGTAGCTTCCACACAGCGTTACGCAGCTGATGAAAAGATAATGCCGCTCGACTGATTCGGAGTGAGACCTCTGCTGTCAAACCGAAGCTGGTCAGAAGCACACTGCCCAGGTACGTAGATTTCTCCACTGTCACCACAACTGTCCTTCACCCGTGCCCCACATCTGTACTCTCACTCACTCAACCCGTACCCTCACCCGTACCCTCACCCGTACCCTCACCCGTACCCTCACCCACTCACCCGTACCCTCACCCACACCCTCCCTCACTCACCCGTACTCTCACCCACACCCTCCATCACTCACCCGTACCCTCACCCTCCCTCCCTCACCCGTACCCTCACCCACTCACCCGTACCCTCAACCACACCCTCCCTCCCTCACCCACCTGTACCCTCACCCGCACCCTCCCTCCCTCACTCACCCTCCCTCACTCACCCGTACTCCCACCCACACCTCCCTCACTCACCCTCACCCTCCCTCACCCACCTGCCCACCTCCCGCGTGTCCCCCACGCACACGGCGAGAGGTTTGCCGCCGTCGCGCCCCTTGGCGTCGTAGACTCGCCGCAGTGCCCGCGGGCTGCCGGCGCGACACGCCAGGCCGTACACCGTGTCGGAGGGCAGCGCCACCACCAGGCCCGCGCCCACGCCTCGCACCAACAGCGCCACAGCCTCCCGCAGGGACAGCGGCCCTGAGAGGGAGAGAGTCAGGAGAGAGTGTGAGGAGAGTGAGGAGAGAGAGGAGAGAAATGAGAGAGAAGAGAGAGGGAGGAGAGAGGGAGGAGAGAAAGGAGTGAGGCGAGAGTGAGGAGAGAGAGGAGAGAGAGGAGAGAGTGAGGAGAGAGAGAGCGAGCGAACGAGAGAGTGAGCGAGAGAGAGACCGAGCGAGAGATTGAGCGAGAGAGAGGGCAAGCGAGCGAGAGAGTGAGCGAGAGAGAGAGCAAGCGAGCGAGAGAGTGAGCGAGGGTTACATAAAGCCCAGTTAAAAAAAAAAAAATTACGAAATGATGAACGAAACAAAGTGCCGAATACACCGAGCATCTTCTTGTTTCCACTGATCGTAATAAAAAATAATAAAAAGAGAGTGAGGAGAGTGAGGGAGGAGAGAGTGAGGAGAGAGAGGAGAGAGTGAGAGAGTGAGGAGAGAGAGGGAGGAGAGTGAGGAGAGAGAGAGGAGAGTGAGGAGGGTGAGGAGAGAGTGAGGAGAGTGAGGAGAGAGTGAGGAGAGTGAGGAGAGAGTGAGGAGAGGAGAGAGGGAGGAGAGTGAGGAGTGAGGAGACTTTTGACTTTTAAAACAACTTTTATTGCCACCAGCAGCAGCAGCATTGGAGGTGATTCCGATATGAAACACACACAAAGTCACCAGCAAGCAAATGAAAATAAACGCTACAAAGCCACGCGCTGTGGCGCTAAATGTGCCGCACACAACACGAAAGTCACGTGGTTGTGGTGGTGGAGATGGTGGTGGAGGTGGTGGAGGTGGTGGAAGTGGTGGAGGCGGTGGTCATTGCGCACGCCACGGTGACGAGCGAGCGCTTCAGAAGGTGAACACGAGGGTGCCGTCCACGCTGGTACAGAGGGCACATCACCGGCATGTGTGTGGTGCATGGCGTGCTCCAGCCGGAGCCGCGCCTTGAGCAGGCCTCTGAACACTGGAAGTGCAGAGCAGCCGTCAGTGTCACCTTGCAGCATCTTTTTTCTCGTTCTGTCCACCGCCATCTTCGCCTGAGCACAGGCGAAGTTGGCGAGGTCATGGCGCTTGTTAGCCAGGCAAGGCACCACCCCATATACGAAGCTGCTGTTGTAGAAGGGCACCCACAGTTTCCTGAAGATGTCCCCCAAAAGGCGGAACATTGGGTTTGAGCCGCTGGCAGTGTAAGTATTGGTGGGGCAGATCCTCCCTGGCACCGCAGGAAATGCACAAGTCTGTTACCCCTGGCAAGAGATTCGGCTGAGCCACACGGCCGATGGCAACGTGCAGTGTGCCAACCTCCACTGGAGGTCACCGCAGAGAAAGTGAGGAGAGAGAGTGAGGAGAGAGGGTCGCGGTCGGTGTAGATGTTAGCTCCCTTGCCGGGTATGCAGGAGGTTCGTGGGGGGGGGAGGGGGGGGGGGCGTTTCGATCCCGAGGCTGACGACATCGTGCCTGGACGATCTGACGGAAAATAAATCACGAATCAAGATGACGACGATGATTCGGCAATCATGTTATGACGGTAACTATGACGATGATGGGTTCATAACGGTCGTGTCTGGCGACATGTTAACTACCTCGCCTGGTATACAGGAGGTCGTGGGTTCCATCCCGACCCTGACGCCTGCTGCTGTATATTTGGAGTTTGCGTGCCTCTCTCTCTTGCTCTCTTCCCGTTGCCGCGTGGTTTTTTCGATATATCTCAGTGGGCTTTGCCGGGTGAAATAAAAATTACGTCTCGTTCGTTTAGTTTTCATCGTGAAGAATCAGAAGTGTATTTATTTAGCGACTAAAGCCGCGTTGAGCTAAAGAAGCTCTTTCACAAGGTGGGGGTGGGGGGGTGACTCGTTCGCCAAGACAACATCGAAGCGTCCCCCACAATTACAGATTTTTTTAAACAAATGTTTGATAATAGCAGCGATTATGTTGAACAATTACGTTCGGAGGTGCTGGGGGAACCAATTGGTTGACAGGTATGCTACTATACACTACACACTACACTACTATACACTACACACTACACTACTATACACTACACTGCTATAGACAACACTACTGTACAGTACACTACTGTACACTACACAACTGTACACTACTATACACTACACACTACTATACACTACACTACTGTACACTGCAATACACTACACACTACACTGCTATACACTACACTACTATACACTACTATACACTACACACTACTGTACACTACACAACTGTACACTACACTACTATACACTACACTACTGTACACTACACTACTGTACACTACACACTATACACTACTATACATTATACACTACTACACACTACACTGTTATACACTACACTACTACACACTATACACTACTATACACTATACACTACTACACACTACACTGCTATATACTACACTACTATACACTACACTACTGTACACTACACTACTATACACTATACACTGCTATACACTACACTACTATACACTACACTACTATACACTACACAACTACACACTATACACTACTATACACTATACACTACTACACACTACACTGCTATACACTACACTGCTATACACTACACTACTATACACTACACTACTGTACACTACACTACTATACACTACACTACTATACACTACACTACTATACACTACACTACTGTACACTACACTACTATACACTATACATTAGGGTAGGTGCCATGGGGTTGACGGAGATGACCGACAAACTGCCCAGCCGCATCTAAGCGCACCTAGCCTGGCACTGCCCAGTGGCGTCCTTCGCGAGCCTCCTCCACAGAGGCCGATCTTGACACCGCTGGTACCGGTCATCGGCAAGTCCACTCAGCTCCACGTCCTCCCGTATCGCATCAGCTCCATCCCATCTCAAGCACGTGTCACTAACTCATTCAGCCACTTAATCACCCACTCAGCCACTCAGTCACTCACCCACTCAGCCACGCATTCACCCAGCCACTCACTCACCCACCCACTCACTCAGCCACCCACTCACTCAGCCACTCAGTCACTCACCCACTCAGCCACGCACTCACCCACCCACTCAGCCACTCACTCACCCACTCACTCAGCCACCCACTCACCCACCCACCCATCAGCTCCATCTCTTCTCCAGCCCGTGTCGCGCCCGTTTAGCCCCCTCTCTGCGGCCAAACAGAAGCTGCTTAGGGGCACGCGGTGGCTGGGCACGCGGGCTACGTGACCCAGCCAAGGCAGCCTCGCCTGCCGGAGGAGCTCACCGCCCATGATGGGAAGGAACTGCGTCTCAGATCTTTCTAGGAGCTTGTGAGCTCCTCACACAATCCGGCTAACAGGAGAAGATGTCCTTCGCGTTCGGGAGGTTAAACCAAAGGTCGCAAACGGGTTTTGATTCCTTACCCGTACCTGGCCGCACCAGGGTCACAAATGGGTACCCGTACCCGGCCGGGTACCCATTTGTGACCCTGGTCAAAACCCGTTTGCGACCTTTGGTTTAACCTCCCGAACGCGAAGGACATCTTCTCCTGTTCCCTACCCGAAATGAGTGACAAACAGTTACTCACCAGTGACTCACGGCCTACCCGTACCCGTACCCGGCCGCACCAGGGTCGCCAACGGCTACCCGTACACGTACCCGGCCGGGTACGGGTAGCCGTGTATCGGGTAGGGTACGGGTATCGGGTACCCGGTTGCGACCTCTGGGTTAAGCCCAGACCAGCCGGTAGCTGAAGGACAGCGAACGATCGCGAACGAACAGAATGAATGAAAAATGAAATTTAAAAAAAGTTGTTACAAAAACAAAACACAACTCACGTCCCGTTGTGTCCAGCGCGTCCCTGTACGTGCGCTGCTCTCCGTTCGCCAAAGACATCTTGGACCTGCCGAGGAGTTTAAATCTCGCGAAAAAACCGACCCTCATTTAGCCTCGCAACGCAGACATCATTAAAACGCCGCCACGTGGGTGAGGAAGGAAGCCTCAACACGTGCGGAATCGATTCTCAGAATCGTGACGAATTGTCCACAATCGATTCCAACCCCTCCCACCACCAACTCCCCAATCCCACCTCCACCCAATTCGACATCCCTATCGCGGGTGTCGTGAGAATTACAAAAATCGAATCGCCGCGTATCGATTCCGATTACATGCGGAAATCCTGCACGGAGATCGGAATCGATTCGTAAGTGTCAACCGCACGGCGAACGTCGGCGGCGGGAATCGATTCCGGTGTGTTCCGCCCCCCCACCCCCCGGGCCCGTTCGCGGCGTTCATTGGCTGCTGCCGCGTCACGTGGCGGGTTTCCACCCCCCCCCCGCTGCGCGATCCCCCGGACGTTGCGATGACGTAATCTCGTGACATCACGCATCCGCATTCAGATGACGCGATACACGCGCCAAAACCCACGCGCCGTGACGCAATGTAACCACCGCAACAATGACGTCATAAACAATTTGAATTAAGGGACCGTCAATAAATGACGTCACGCACCTGGGGGGGCGGGGTCAGACATTTGTGACGATGCGTGACGAGGGTTAAAAAAGCGTCCAAAATCGAGTGACGTCATTTATGGACGGCCCCTAATGTAATCGTATTCCAATAAACATTGATGTTATAATTAGATTATAAGTGTGGCCGCAATATTTCACGACGCAATACGGTATAATTATATTGTACCGAGTGCATGAGCATAATCAAAGATTTGTTTAAATTATTTTATTTTACCAAGTTAAAGCCACCAGTCAATCAGCAATTGATTTAGTGTGCTGATCTTAAAGGTGCATTGAAAAATTATAATACTCCGGCTGATGTTCCCGCTGTTGTGGATTGACTCATGCAGCCAGCTATGGCTGCAGGGTTTTGGTGGTACATGTTGTTTAGGTCGTTTAGTGTGAAAATTCGGTCACATTTTTTTGAGAATTATTTTATTATGTTTTATTTTTATTATTTTATTATGTTTATTTAGATTATTTTTATATGTTTAAATTTTATTATTTAAATACGTTTTATTTTTATAATTTTATTATGTTTTATTTGTATTATTTTATTATGTTTTATTTTTATTATTTTATTATGTTTTATTTTTATTATTTTATTACTTCCCTTCTACGTGACTTTACCGAAAGAACCAAGAAGATGAATTCGGTCACAGTTCCTATGACCACTGTTTCATTGCTTTCATGGCTTTATTTTGGTGATTTCGAAAAGTTTACTCGTTTGGCCATGTTTGTTTGTTGTAGTACAGAGTTAGACTGATGGCCTTAATCTAAGTTGTCTTGTGGTTGTTGTTGTTGTTGTTTGACTTGCATCCCACTGGGATATTTGCACACAGCGTTGGTGTGTACTGTGCTTTTTCTGCAATATTTTGCTCTTTTCTTGGATTTTCTGTTTGCACTCAGTCACATATTCACTTCGAGATGTTTTCTTGTTCATGTTTTTGCTTTTTGTTTGTTGCGGTTGCACCCGATTCAAGAGCCGAATGGCTCACAGGGCTACACCTAATACATGAACTTGAACTTGAGCAATGCTCGCGCACACGAAGTGGGCTTAACAGCGTCATCATCATCATCAGTGTGGACATGACGATGGGAGAGAGAGAGACGAGCGGGGGGGGGGGTTTGAGAAATGTGACGTCACGTCAAAATGCGCAACTTTAAATAAATATAGACAACACGTTCTACTTAATTAAATAGACTTTTTTAAATAAATGTTTTCTCCTACAACATCAGAGTGCAGCGCCACATTAAATACGCACTACAATGACAATGGTTTAAAGCGATTTGAAGCATGTTTTATATATTTGGGGGGGGGGGGGGGGCAGAGCTTTGTGACGTCATATTTGAGGGGGGTCTGACTTTTTGTGACGCCGTGTGACAAAGGGGGGGGTGGGGGGTCAAAAATCGTCCAAAAGCGCGTGATGTTGTAGGAGAAAACATTTATTAAAAAGTCTATTTTATTAAGTACAACGTCTTGTCTATATCTATTTAAAGTTGCGCATTTTGATGTGACGTCACATTTCTCAACCCCCCCCCTCGTCACACATCGTCACAAATTTCTGACCCCACCTCCCCCCCTAGGTGCGTGACGTCATTTATGGACGGCCCCTTAGGCTACAATAGACAACAACAACAACAATGCATAGTCTGGAGATTATGAGTGTGGTGGCCTTATTGTTGTTGTTGGTGGTGTTGTTGGTGTTGTTGTTGTTGGTGTTGGTGGTGTTGTTGGTGTTGGTGTTGTTGTTGGTGTTGTTGGTGTTGTTGTTGGTGTTGTTGGTGTTGGTGTTGTTGTTGTTGGTGTTGTTGGTGTTGTTGGTGTTGATGGTGTTGTTGTTGTTGTTGGTGTTGTTGGTGTTGTTGTTGGTGTTGTTGTTGGTGTTGTTGGTGTTGTTGTTGTTGGTGTTGTTGTTGGTGTTGTTGGTGTTGGTGTTGTTGTTGGTGTTGGTGTTGTTGTTGGTGTTGATGGTGTTGTTGTTGGTGTTGTTGTTGTTGGTGTTGTTGTTGTTGGTGTTGTTGTTGGTGGTGTTGTTGTTGGTGTTGTTGGTGTTGGTGTTGTTGTTGGTGTTGTTGTTGTTGTTGGTGTTGTTGTTGTTGGTGTTGTTGTTGGTGTTGTTGTTGTTGTTGGTGGTGTTGTTGTTGTTGTTGGTGGTGTTGTTGGTGTTGTTGGTGTTGTTGGTGTTGTTGTTGGTGTTGTTGGTGTTGGTGTTGTTGTTGGTGTTGTTGTTTTTTACGATCAGTGGAAACAAGAAGATGCTCGGTGTAGTCGGCACTTTGCTTCGTTCATCATTTCGTAATAAAAAAAAAACTTTGCTTTATGTAAACCCCCACCTCTCGCTCACTCTGCCGCTCACTCTCTCGCTCTGTTGGTGTTGTTGTTGTTGGTGTGGTTGTTGGTGTTGTTGGTGTGGTTGTTGTTGTTCTCCGGAGACGTGAGCGGCAGAGACACCAAAAGTATTCTCGCACCGAGCTCGCGATGGCGATCAGAGACGCACACCGAGAGAGCCCTCCTCCCATGTCACCACACCGCAGGTCACATTGACTCAATAAGGAACAGAGGCGTAGCTAGGAACTATAAAATTGGCGCCCCCCCCCCCCCTTTTAATCACATTTTCCTATTAAATCGAATAAGGAATAACAATTAAATGTTTTATGAAACATTGTATTTAAAGAAGCAAATTTATAGAAATTATATTACATGGCTCACTCAGTCATTGTCGTAGACTGGTTGACATAGTCTACAAAATATTATTTTTTCTTGATTTCACTGTCGCAAACTGGTCAATCAGGTAATCAAAATCTGTTTTTCCAATTTTTCTCTTTCAACGCTAAGAAGAGCAAGATCGCTGAGACGATCTTGTCCCATTGAAGCACGCAAATACGACAAAATAATTTTAAATTTGCTGAACGACCGCTCACAGCTTGCAATTGAAACTGCTATTGTTAATACAATTTGCAGTGAAATTCGCAAATTCGGAAATATGTCGTCTCCGTAAAACACAATAAAACCAAGAAGATCAAAAGGAGTTTCTGGTAGAACTTCATTCCGGTTACTGAGCAGCATTTTGCAATCTCCAATTTCTGTGAAAAGTTCGTGGCCATTGATGTCGGTGTCATAGAAATTTCCAAAATCTGTGCAATTTCGACGAATTGCATCGACATCTGTGTCGGATAGAAGAGTTTTGACGTCCAACAGGAATCCTAATTTTGTGTTCAGGTCTTTTAGTCGTAAAAACCGTGTTGACATCTCCTGTTGAAGTCGATAAAATACGCTCTTCATAACGCGCACAATTTCTTTTTCTGGTGAAAGTCCTGCATCTCTTGCCAGTTCTCCTGGCATCTTCCCGACGTCGCCTAATTTTTCTGTCCACATCGATCCCCCAGGCTGTGCATCTTGTTTTGGCATTTTCTACAGCAACTTGGCTCAAATCATCACGAAGCTTGACAAATTCATGCTCCAATGATTCAAGATCAGTTGCTGTTTCCTTGAAATTCATAGTAGGATCCTGTAAGCGCTTCTGAACACGATCAATTTTTCCAAGAATGACATTCCAGAAATGTAATAAAACGATGAAGTTAAAATTTAATACGCATGCCTGTAACTGTTCTGCATCACTTCTGGTTTCAGGCGTCATAGTTACGTCCTCCGATAATTTGTCTAGCAGCCCTACTAGTTCATCCAGTCCTTCATAGATAGCTTTAACAGCTTCTGATCGTGCACTCCAGCGTGTTTCAGGCCGTCGTAGTTTCCGCCACCAAAAAACAGGCCAGTGACTAAGGCTGAAAGACTGCGCCGGTCTGTTGTTTGGGACGTTCTTCCATGTAAGTTATTAATAGGCGTGCATACCAAAATGTAATTACATGACATGTAGACTGTGTGTGGCGGGATATATAAACTTTTAGGTTGAGGTGTAGATTTGTGCAGTAGTTTCAGGCTGCCGCGCCCGCCGCAATACGTTATAATGTAACGTTGTAAGCCTCATTTTGGCGCCCCTTTACCTTGGCGCCTGGGGACACATGTACCCCCCTGCCCCCCCTAGCTACGCCTCTGATAAGGAAGTCATCCCAAATATACATTCAGATTCATCGGCACGTTGTGTGTGTTGCAGGAGGAGATCCGGATGAAGTGTAAAGCTTTAGCGGTGCCACTGATGGAATGTGTAAAGACGTTGAAATTGTTCGGATGTTTTTTTTTTTTGGGGGGGGGCAACTCTGGAAAGGCGTGTACTGCAAACACAATCCTGCGGAAGGAGCTGGTAGGAACGTTGGGTTGCTCGGTCAATGGCCAGGGTCAACGGCGGCGTGGTGTATTCCGCAAATATGCCCGACTGTGAGGGCGGGCACAAGCCGGTGTGAGTAGGTTAAACGTTGAGTTTTATAAGGGCACCACGGGGTGACCAGCCCCACCCCTCCCAGCCCCTCCCCACCCAGCCCCTTCCCTCCACACCCAGACCCTCCCCACCCTCCCCACCCAGCCCCTCCCCACCCTCTCCACCCAGCCCCTCCCTGCACGACGGACACAATAATCCCCTGTGGGCTGGTGTAACCAGGAGGTTCCTACCAGTATAAACTTATTTCAGAATCAGAATATTTATTTATAGTGGGAGGAGGAGGAATCCGATGAGCTATGAAGTTTGTTTTTTCACAGATGCCCAGGAGTGGCACGGGGTGAGAACGTTCCACAGACTTAAGAACAATAATCTGTAAACACGACAGGAGTGTGCAGAGTCCGAGAAAAGTAAACACATCACTCATACGCACGCCACGCACGACCTCCTGTATACCAAGAGAGGGAGTTGACATCTCCTAGCCACCGTGATGATGAGAGAGAGAGACACGCAAACTCCAAATATACAGAAGCAGGCGTCAGAGTTGGGATCGAACCCACAACCTCCTGCATACCAGGCGAGGTAGTTAACATCTCCTCGCCACCGTGATGATAATGACAGAGAGAGAGAGACGCAAACTCCAAATATACAGCAGCAGGCGTCAGAGTCGGGATCGAACCCACAACCTCCTGCATACCAGGCGAGGTAGTTAACATCTCCTAGCCACCGTGATGATGATGACAGAGAGAGAGAGACGCAAACTCCAAATATACAGCAGCAGGCGTCAGAGTCGGGATCGAACCCACAACCTCCTGTATACCAGGCGAGGTAGTTAACATCTCCTAGCCACCGTGATGATGATGAGAGAGAGAGACGCAAACTCCAAATATACAGCAGCAGGCGTCGGGGTCGGGATCTCAGAGCTCCCTCTGAGATGCCTTCTCTTCCGATGACCTCTGAGTGAAGTCCTTCCCCAACCCCCTCTTCTACCACGTGAGAACAACCTCGTAAGTGTCACATGACACTTAAGAAGTTGATTTAATATCATGAATCATTATAAATCAGGGCCTGTGGGTTTTTATAATGTTTGGTTGGTGAGACGTTAGTTTAACTCTTTGGTTCTTTCGGTAAAGTCACGTATAAAGATAAAATAATAAAATAAATAATAGCATACTACGACGTTTCGATTGCAACACAAGCAATCGTCATCAGGTATAAAAGAAATAGCAACAAAAATCTAACCAGAAAACTATAGACAGACATATAAGCAGGCAGATATCACAAAGATACACAGAGAGAGAACACACATAGGCACACAGAGAGAGATCGTCTCTGTGACGAGGCCTTAAATAGAGAGAGGGGGGCGGGGGCGGAGAGAGGGAGGGGGCAGAGAAAAAATTAGCATGTCAATGGGTAAGACGATGCGTGGTACAGTACGCAAGCTTGAAAATTAGGAGAACGGGAGAGAGACACACTAAAATTAAATAACCTAGCAAAATATCGAAATGTAATGTAATGCAACACAGAGAGTCGGTCAACACACAATTAACGCACAGCCTGGTTCATTACGTATTTCAAAGATTGCTAAGTTAGAATTTAAGTGTGAAAATTCCAAAGAGAGGACACAGGCAGAGAGAGAAAACAAAAAACCCAGAGAGAGAGAAAAAAATAGAAGCTTAAAACTTCCCCGTAGAAGTGGTTCAATCTTAATTTGGAGCTTTCGTGACTGCAGGGCTTACTCTTTGGTTCTTTCGGTAAAGTCACGTATAAAGATAAAATAATAAAATAAATACTAGCATACTACGACGTAAATACGTAATCAACCAGGCTATGCGTTAATTGTGTGTTGACCGACTCTTTGTGTTGCATTACATTACATTTCGATATTTTGCTAGGTTATTTAATTTTAGTGTGTCTCTCTCCCGTTCTCCTAATATTTTTGGGCTTGCGTACCGTACCACGCGTCGTCGTACTCATTGGCATGCTAATTTTTTATTTGCCCCCACCCTGTCTCCGCCCCCGCCCCCCTCTCTCTATTTAAGGCCTCGTCACAGAGACGTTCTCTCTCTTTGTGCCGATATGTGTTCTCTCTCTGTGTGTCCTTGTGATGTCTGTCTGTTTATATGTCTGTCTATAGTTTTCTGGTTAGATTTTTGTTGCTATTTCTTTTATACCTGCTGCTGATTGCTTGTGTTGCAATCGAAACGTCTTAGTATGCAATTATTTATTTTATTATTTTATCTTTATACGTGACTTTCCCTGCAGTCACGAAAGCTCCAAATTAAAATTAACGTTAGTTTAAATGACACAATAAAAATAATAATTACAGAACACTTTTTTTTTTACACAATTAAATTTGTTTTAAATTACAACAATAAAAAATAAATTGCACAATTAAAAAACATGTATTACACAATTTTCATAAATATTTAAGTTACACAATAATTTTCATTACCCAATCATTATTTTCCCATTATTAAGTTCTAATACTTCTTGTAAGTTTGAGTTGAGTGGTTCTGTACACAAGGCGTTGTAATTAACATCTCCCAGGCGGGCGTGAAATCCTAGCGACACACGTGGCATATTGTCAGACAGAAGAGATTGAGCCCCCAAAACCCACTGCCCTCCCCCACCTCCCACCACCGCCAACGTTGCCTGCAATGAATGCAAAGCGATTGAAAACATCGACATCTGCTGGTCGCGAGATACAAATTGGTAATGGGCCACAACCTTTATCGAATTGTTGTTGTTCACGTACGACTTGCGACACGTGGAATATTTTCAGACAGAAGTTGATTGGGGTACAAAAATCACCTCCCCCCCCAAAAAAAAGAATAAAATACAGGGCGATTGAAAACAAAGGCGTATGTCACAACACGAAATTGGCACTGGACCACAATGTTTGAGTGACAATTTAAACGCCCACGCACGCATGAGACATTGATGCGGGCAGCAATGAACCTCGGTTTAAAACTGCGCAATGTTCTCACGACTCACAAGACGGGATTTTAAGACGCAGCCGCAAACGTTTGGCTCTAAACAACAAATGGCATCAAATATGTTCGTGTGCATTGATGGACGAACACAAAGTGAATTTCATAACGGAGGATTTTCAACAGCTGATGGTCAAACAGAAACGTAGTTTGAAAACAAAGAGATCGGGGTCTCACTCGCAGACAGAGGGGATTGTCCAGCGGGCGTTACGTCACGAAAGCAAACACGCCCACGTGGCCTTGGACCTTTGCTTCTGAGTGAATCGGGCACCGTCAAAGCAGCCAGAGGGAGACACGGAGAGAGACACGGAGACACGGAGAGAGACACAGAGACACGGAGAGAGACACAGAGACACGGAGAGAGACACGGAGAGAGACACAGAGAGAGACAGAGAGAGACACAGGGAGAGACACAGGGAGAGACACAGAGAGAGACACAGGGAGAGACACAGGGAGAGACACAGGGAGAGACACAGGGAGAGACACAGGGAGAGACACAGGGAGAGACACAGGGAGAGACACAGGGAGAGACACAGGGAGAGACACAGGGAGAGACACAGGGAGAGACACAGGGAGAGACACAGGGAGAGACACAGAGAAACACAGAGAAAGACACGGAGAGGGAGACACAGAGACACACAGAGAGAGACACACGGAGGCAGAGAGACACGGAGACAGAGAGACACACGGAGAGAGACACACGGAGAGAGACACGAAGAGAGACACACGAAGAGAGACACAGAAACCGGCAATCAGGTACAGGTGGAAAGGTGGAAAGATACACACGGGTACGTATGTTGTACGCATGTTGTACGTATGTTGTGCGCATGTTGTACGCATGTTGAACTTCTTTCGCACCGTGCGTACGTCGTGTGTAACCAAGCTAATCGGAGGTGTAGGTGTCGAGACATAGAGACACACACAGACGCAGAGATAGAGAGACACATAGACACACAGAGAGACGCAGAGACACGCAGAGACACAGAGACACACACAGACGCAGAGATAGAGAGACACATAGACACACAGAGAAACGCAGAGACACGCAGAGACACAGAGACACACACAGAGACACACAGACACAGAGACACACAAAAAGACACAGAGACAAACAGACAAACACACAGACACATAGACACACAAACGCAGAGACACAGAGACAACAACCGCCATTCGCCACTAGGTGGCTGTGACGTCACCACGACGCTTGTGCCAGGCCAAGTGCACCTTGAGGCCATGTGAAGTGTCGAACGCCCGCTGGCAGGAGGTCACTGGGCAGACCCAGCAGGTGCCACGGGTCGACTGACTGAGATGACCGAGATGACCGAGATGAATGGCTGATGTACCACCTGTGCCCCCTACTGTACCAACTTGCTGTGCTTTAGCCACCCGGCGCTCCGCTCGTTGTTGTGAGCGTCGCTCCTCCGCCCTCCGTTGTTGTTGGAGGGCGACTGCCTCCAACTGCCCAGTAGCGTCCTTCACGAGCCTCCTCCACTGAGGCCGATCTTGACACCGCTGGTACCAGTCATCGGCAAGTCCACTCAGCTCCACGTCCTCCTGTACCACATCACTCCATCTCTTCTCTAGCCCGTGCCATGCCCATTTAGCCCCCTCGATCCGGCCGAACAAAAGCTGTTTAGGCATGCGGTGGCTGGGCATGTGGGCTACATGACCCAGCCAACGCAGCCTTGCCTGCCGGAGGAGCTCACCGATGGGACTTTGCCCAGATCTTTCAAGGATTTGTGAGCTCCTCACAATCCAGCCTGGTTAAACCCAGGATGGATCATAGGCAGGCCAGCCTAAATGTTTCTAACCGGCGAAGATGCTCCATTAGGGGGGTCCACGTTTCACAAGTGTAGAGAAGGGAGGGAATGACTGTGGTCGAGAAGACCTGAAGTTTCGTGCGGAGCGACAGACCAGGTAGCGTCCACACAGCGTTACGCAGCCGATGAAAAGATTGCCACTCGACTGATTCGGAGTGAGACCTCTGCTGTTAAACCGGACACACACATGCACTTAGACACATGCACTTAGACACACATGCACTTAGACACACACACACATACTTAGACAGTTTAACACATTGCAGACTTTCGCGATCAGTATTATTCATAATAAAGGTTTTTGGGTTTGATCACATTATTTATAAATGTGTCACAACCCTCCACCACCCGACACACAAAATACAAAAAATTACTTTTTTTAAAAACACGCTTTAATGAAATGT
This sequence comes from Lampetra planeri, assembly GCF_965212315.1. Lineage (NCBI taxonomy): Eukaryota > Metazoa > Chordata > Hyperoartia > Petromyzontiformes > Petromyzontidae > Lampetra > Lampetra planeri. The sequence goes on from NC_136163.1 coordinate 2,228,115, forward strand.
ACTGTCTGAGCTGCCCCTCCCCCTGCCCGTTTCACCCATTGCCCCTCCCCTCCTTTCACATCCCCCGCCCCTGGGCGTGGCTCCCTGAGGTAGGCCTCGGCAAGGTAAGGTAAAAGTTAAAAGGTAAAAATAATGAGCCTACCTTTACCCTACCTTTTACCTTACCACAATACAATAACTCTACCCTACCTTTTACCCTTTAGCAGGTAAGGTAAAAGGTAAAAAGCAATGAGCTTACCTTTACCCTACCTTTTACCCTTACCCCATACAAATTACCCGATTACAGGGTAATTACTGAGGTACTACACATGAAAAAGGTTTATAACGGTAAATGCCAGGTAGAGCGCTTTAGTCATATAGAATACTCTCGATGATTCCAATTTTACACGCTTTCTTTTAACTCACTCTGTCTGTTGTCGTTGTCATTGTTGTTGTCGTCTTGTCGTCGCTGTCGTATCCTCAAATCTTGTAACTCAATTTTAACCCACTTCCTAATGTGGTATCGACTGCAAACTTGGTATACTTATGTCATACTGATGACAATATATTATATCATAAGAAATGTATATATTTTTAAACGTTATTTTTAATATGTTATGTTTGGGCTTGGGTCTAAATGTCCACGCTCAACTGACGTTGGCTGTAATTGGCCACGGTCCCTTACGTTGTGGCAAGCTTCAGGGCCACTTCCTGGAGTCGTGGAGATCTGCCACTACTAGTACATTTAATTAAAGCGTGTTTAAAAATATATATTAATAATTAAATGGAGGCCACGGACTGCTCCACGGAGCTTTTAGCGGTAAATAAGGCACCGTATTAACCGGGTAATATTTCACGCTCCCTTTACCCTACCGGGTAATTCTTTCGAGCTACCTTTACCCTACCCTTTACCTTACCCCTTGGCATGTCGACACCTTTACCCTTTTACCCGGTAAAAAGGGTAAATTACCTTACCTTGCCGAGGCCTACCCTGAGGCTTGCCGTGAGGTAAGGAACCACGTGGTGATTTACAGAAAACGTCAGTTGAGCGTGGACAATTAGAGCCGTACAAAATATTGTTTACAAATATTTACTTGTAATTTTCAATGATAGAATATAGTATTGTCATCAGTATGACATAGCTCAGGGGTCGGCAACCAAAATAACAAGAAGAGCCATTTCTTTCCAATTCGGTACAAAATTCAGTATTTCAAGAGCCGCAATGCATCTGAGTACATACTGTACATACGTACATATTGTCAAGAAGCAGCCCGTAAAGAGCCGCATGCGGCTCCGGAGCCGTAGGTTGCCGACCCCTGACATAGCTATACTAAGTTTGCAGTCGCTACGACATTGGAAATACGGTTGAAATTGAGTTACAAAATTTTTGTATACGACAACACATGCAGAAAGTTAAATAAAAACGTGTAAAAAGTTTGAAAAGATATGTTTTGGATTTTTTATGATAGAATATCGTGTTGTCATAAGTATGACACAGCTATTTCATGTTTGCAGTTGATAGCACATTGGGAAGTGTGTAAAAATTGAGTTACAAGATTTCTTTTTTGAGGATACAACAGACGAAGTGAGTTAAATAAAAGTGTAAAAAAATGTGTCACGTTAACAAAACGCCAATGAGTGACTTCTTCTTCAGCACCACCCGTGTGTTTGAAGAGTGAATCCACAACATTTAGAATTTGAGTTCTAGATTTGAAGCTTTCGTGACTGCAAGGAATCATCTTCTTAGGTTTTTTCGGTAAAGTCACGTAGGTAAAACATCAAAATGAATGAAAATAAAATAAAATAAAATCAAAAATCACGACGTTTCGGAGGCAACACAAGTCTCCGTCATCTGGTGGGACCGTCACAGCCAGATTAGCTGCATCAAGTGAGGCAATGATTCAAGATGTAATCCCTTAAAAGCGAGTTGAGGGGGGGAGGAGAGGGAGGGGGGAGCTCATCAGACTATGGTAGCCAATGAATGGAACGTATCGGGAGGGAGGGGGGGCGAGGCCAAAAGGGTGGGCGACGGCGTGCAAGCGATTGTGCGCAAGCGGCTAATTACTGCACACGCCAACACAATGGAGCGATTATGCGCAAGCGGCCAACTGCCGCACACGCCAACACAATGGGCAGAGAGGGGGAGGGAAGCTCTAATACACATGATAGACAAAAGAACGAAAATGCCCATGTTAATACCAATGCTGGCTGAACAATGAAGAGAGTACTGTTAAAAAATAACTGGGGATGTTAACACTCGGTAAAGTAAAGTAAAATAGTGCCTGTCAGATAAGATGGTCCAAAAAATTGTAATTAAGTCATTTCTGACAAACACCACCTGACTGGTGAATTAAGACATGTACATCGGGCCCTCAGGATGAACGGATACTCTGACCGTACTATCAGCCAAGCTGTCTCTCCCACCACACAGAAACAGCCACATGAAACTCCGACCAAAACCATCACGTTACCATACATAGCTGGCGTGACCAAAAAGATCTCCAAAATTCTAAACAAACATAAGATCCAAGTCCGATTCAGTACAGTGCATAAAATCCGTGATCTGATTCCATCTGTGAAGGATGTCGTTCCTGACTTACAGTATCCTGGAGTCTACAAATTGAGTTGCATTTGTGGTGATTGCTACATCGGAGAAACGAAACGTCATGTTTCTGATCGTGTCCGCGAGCACAAGTCAGATCTGAAACACGGCAGAACTGATTCTTCTGCCGTTGCCGATCATTGCTACAACTCGGTGGGCTCTCATGAAATTGTCTTTTCCGAGACCAAGGTTCTCTGCAAACCTCCCGGCTACCATCAAAGGTTTGTACACGAAGCCATACAAATATACAAACACAGACATAATTTCAACCGTGATGATGGGTACAAACTTAGTAATCATTGGAAAGATGTTATCAACCACGCAAAAAAGACTTAATTACAATTTTTTGGACCATCTTATCTGACAGGCACTATTTTACTTTACTTTACCGAGTGTTAACATCCCCAGTTATTTTTTAACAGTACTCTCTTCATTGTTCAGCCAGCATTGGTATTAACATGGGCATTTTCGTTCTTTTGTCTATCATGTGTATTAGAGCTTCCCTCCCCTTCTCTGCCCATTGTGTTGGCGTGTGCGGCAGTTGGCCGCTTGCGCATAATCGCTCCATTGTGTTGGCGTGTGCAGTAATTAGCCGCTTGCGCACAATCGCTTGCACGCCGTCGCCCACCCTTTTGGCCTCGCCCCCCCTCCCTCCCGATACGTTCCATTCATTGGCTACCATAGTCTGATGAGCTCCCCCCTCCCTCTCCTCCCCCCCTCAACTCGCTTTTAAGGGATTACATCTTGAATCATTGCCTCACTTGATGCAGCTAATCTGGCTGTGACGGTCCCACCTGATGACGGAGACTTGTGTTGCCTCCGAAGCGTCGTGATTTTTGATTTGATTTGATTTTATTTTCATTCATTTTGATGTTTTACCTACGTGACTTTACCGAAAAAACCTAAGAAGAGAATTTGAGTTGTATGACGTTTCTTCAGCCTCCCACTCCCAGGCCCGCCCACTTCTCCCCCCCCCCCCCTCTCTATCTCTCCCCCCCTTGCTCCTCCCCCTTCTCTTACCTATGTAGTGACATAAGAAGGGAGGGGCTGCTGGGGGCTCTGGGACCCTGGGCGGGCCAGGCGCTTAAGCCTCTTGGCGCCAGGCGCTGGGTTCCCAGGCGGGGCAGACGCTTAAGCCTCTTGGCGCCAGGCGTTGGGTTCCCGGGTGGCCCAGGCGCTTAAGCCGCTTGGCGCCGCCAAAGGGGGGGGCTGTGTGTGCTCTGTGGGAGATCTGGGGGTGCACACGGCCCCACCCCTCGTTGGGGACTAGGCATAGAAGGGGAGCTCCCTGGACGATCAGGGCCAGTTGTAGCTCAAGACCCAAGACCCAAGACCAGCCATCTGAGGACCCTGGGATGCTGTGAGAGCGAGTGGTGGGACTCTGGAACTCCCGACTCTATGTCCTTGTGAGGGCGAGTTCCAGAACGTAGCCAGAGTAGTGTATCTAGGCTGTGTACCTAGGCTGTGTACCTGGGAGTTGTTACAGAGTATCAGGACTGTTGGACTGTTGGAGTGCTGTTGGATTGTAATAAAGAAGTTACCTCTACAAGTGTCTCCGGAACCCGTTACATTTGGCGTCAGAAGTGGCTATGGAGACAAGAAGTAAGCCACGTACCTTCAGTCCTGACGGCGATGTCGAGGAGCAAGCAGCGATGGGGCGGCCAACGCCGGCCGACAGCGACGCTGCACCGCCGGCCGACAGCGACGCTGCACCGCCGGCCGACAACCACGCCGCACTGCCGGCTGAGCAGCTGTCTGCTCCGCCGACCGTCCCCTCTCCAGCGTCGGGAGCAGAGATGGAGGAGGCGCTGCTTCGCCTCGCAGAGCTGCTCTGCGCCACCGCCTCTCTCCTGGGCGGGATGCGGGGCTCACAGGCGATGGCGGGAGGGAGAGAGGAGGCATGGCGCTCGCCCGAGCCCGCCGCCGCCATTCCCGCCACCGGCGTTCCCCCCACGAATGTGGGGGATGCTTCCGGGTGTGTCGTCACTTTTGCCGGGGGAGCAATGACCGCTGGGAGCAACGTCACTTCCGGGCCCAGCGTGGTCCAACCAAACAACGCCGGGTCATCAGCGCTGCGACCTTCACTGCCGGACGACAGCTGGCTTAAACCTAGCATACCGCGTCATCAGCGCTGCGACCGGACAGTGAGGGCGCCATTCTGTAACCGGCGCCGGGGCCGGCACATCGACCGACACGCTGGTCGCCGCCTTTGCTGCTCTGGCCACAGGTTGGAGGTCGGGAGACCAGGCCCCTGACACTTCGTCCATTTATGCGCTCCGGATTAATGATTTTTGTTGACATTTTCTTCATTGTCGTCGGGGAGTCGTGATTGTTGTTGGGTAAACTGTGTGGAGCTTCGCTCGTGAGTGTTGTCAATGTGTGTGCGAAACTTTGCTTGTGATTCTTAACAATGTAGGGTTTGTATTGAGCTTTGTTCGTGATTGTTAATGTATAGCTTGTGCTGTCATTGTTAACGATGTATAGACTGTATGGGGCATTTATCTTGAGATGGTGACATGCTGCCACGGATTTGGAATTGTCATGCTGGCTCTCAAATATCTTGGGGTGCAGATCCTGACCAGGATGGCCCAGCGGGTGGTGCGTGTCTAACACGAGAGTTGTGGCCCCGTCATGCTATGGCTGACGGCTCGACCTGACAGCCCGGAGATAGAGACACTCCGTGGCATGTCTAGCCTAGTGGGCTGTGTGTTCACATGGCTCGGAGAGTGTGGTCCCGTCATGCTATGGCTGACGGCTTGACCTGACAGCCCGGAGATTGAAACACTCCGTGGCATGTCTAGCCGAGTGGGCTGTGCGCTCACATGGCTCGGAGAGTGTGGTCCCGTCATGGAATGGCTGACGGCTTGACCTGACGGCCCGAAGGTTGAGACCCTCTGTGGTGCGTCTGGAGCAGTAGGCTCGCCCTGACGGCCCGAAGATTGAAACACTCCGAGGCGCGTTGAAACAGTGGGCTGGAGATTCGTGGTGTTCAGGTGTAGTTGTCCCGTTACGTTGGGACTGTATCCCTCAGTTGGTAGGGTGCATGTTGTGCAGGGAGTGAACGATGGGTCGTCTCAGCTCGGTCGGTACAGCTATATGCTGCGATGCGAGTCTTGGAGAGAGATTGGGTCATCTCAGCTCGGTCGGTACAGCTATATGCTGCGATGCGAGTCTTGGAGAGAGAGTGGGTCGTCTCAGCTCAGTCGGTACAGCTATATGCTGCGATGCAAGTCTTGGAGAGAGACTGGGTCGTCTCAGCTCGGTCGGTACAGCTATATGCTGCGATGCGAGTCTTGGAGAGAGACTGGGTCGTCTCAGCTCGGTCGGTACAGCTATATGCTGCGATGCGAGTCTTGAAGAGAGACTGGGTCTCAGCTCGGTTGGTACAGCTATATGCTGCGATGCGAGTCTTGAAGAGAGACTGGGTCTCAGCTCGGTTGGTACAGCTATATGCTGCGATGCGAGTCTTGGAGAGAGACTGGGTTGAAGTTCCCCCGATATGGCCGACGCGTGCTATTGGTTGTGACGCCGCGTTGGAAAGGCGGGGGGGGTGCTAACGGTTGACATGTAATGTCGGTGGTGGTCCTCATTGAGGGCTGCTGGGACGCAAGCACGGGATGCCTTAGAGATGCGGTTCGCGCGTGCGGCCACCATTTCTGGACAGGAGCAGGCAGATTTATTTTGTTTGTGTCATGTCAATTTTATATATATATTTTAAAATGTAGATACTGGAGCAGCCCTGAAGTGCGACTTGTTTGCCCAGTACATGGGTCGGCCCTGAAGTACGACTTCTCGACCCGGGACGTAGACAGACGTCCGGATTAGTGTGTGTAGAGGGATGCTCGACATGTTGGTCTTCGCCTTCTCTCCACCTGACGGATGGGAGGCTGGCAGGGTGGTGTGGAACCCTGCCATCCATGCAGTGGTTGTGCATCCAACGCGTCGGAATCTGTATATTTGTTGTTGTTAATTCCCCGTTTTCTATGCGGATCCCGAGGAGGGCTAGGTGTGCCGCGGGTCGTTTGTTCACGTGTCATTGCTTCACCTTTTTGTTGATTGATGCTTGTATATAGTGTAAAGTTGTACAGGTTGGTTATGGTATTTATGGTTGCTTTCTTGTTCTCTTTTCTTTTCCTGTTGAGGCTCGCATGTTTTTTTTCTCTCTCTCCCTTTGGTTAATTTAAACTTTCTAATTATTGACAGCCGGGACGGCTGGAGGCTACATAGAGGAGGGTAATGTAGTGACATAAGAAGGGAGGGGCTGCTGGGGGCTCTGGGACCCTGGGCGGGCCAGGCGCTTAAGCCTCTTGGCGCCAGGCGCTGGGTTCCCAGGCGGGGCAGACTATTAAGCCTCTTGGCGCCAGGCGTTGGGTTCCCGGGTGGCCCAGGCGCTTAAGCCGCTTGGCGCCGCCAAAGGGGGGGGCTGTGTGTGCTCTGTGGGATATCTGGGGGCGCACACGGCCCCACCCCTCGTTGGGGACTAGGCATAAAAGGGGAGCTCCCTGGACGATCAGGGCCAGTTGTAGCTCAAGACCCAAGACCCAAGACCAGCCATCTGAGGACCCTGGGATGCTGTGAGAGCGAGTGGTGGGACTCTGGAACTCCCGACTCTACGTCCTTGTGAGGGCGAGTTCCAGAGCGTAGCCGGAGTAGTGTATCTAGGCTGTGTACCTAGGCTGTGTACCTGGGAGTTATTACAGAGTATCAGGACTGTTCGACTGTTGGAGTGCTGTTGGATTGTAATAAAGAAGTTACCTCTACAAGTGTCTCCGGAACCCGTTACACCTATATAGCCTCTTGTCACAGCAGCCATTTTGCCCACTTCAGAAATTGTTTCTTGCTGTGGTTGTCCCACCTGATGACGGACGCTTGTGTTGCGCCCGAAACGTCGTGATTTAATTTGTTTTGTTTTCTACCTACGTGACTTTACCGAAAGAACCAAAGCGCATGGGTCCCTGCAGTCACGAAAACTTCAAATCTAGATGTTACATGCAGCATCATCCGGCGATTTGCCAGAATAGTGAAGCCACCCACGTGCGTCCGGTCTTAAATAGTGCCGGGTGACGTCATCGTCGTTGAACCCCATCAGGATTCGAGATCAGAGACGGACGTGGGGGGGTTATTGTAATTTATAATAGACTAGCTTTACTACCCGGCTTCGCCCGGGATTCACCACGCCCAGCCGCCTTTGTCTCCCCAGTGGCGATGTTCACGCACCACATCAGTTACTCGTTTGAGGCTGAGTCGACCTAGGGGAGGCCCAGGACCGGTTGAAATAATTGTCATCACTGGTGGTGGCCGTGAGTTGGAATCGAACTCGGGTCGCCGGGTTCGTAGCGCGGCGTAGCGCCACCCGCTACACTACAATGTGTTACGCTTCCACATACGCGGGTCACGTGACAGATGTGACGTCACAGCTCACTTGCCATGCAAAAAACATATGCATTATTGAGCTCCACCCCCCCAAAAAAAACAAAAGTGTATTTTTATAATTTTGTGCATGGTGTACAGTCTGGAAAGTAGCCACATGGCAAATTTCAAGTTTGTTGCATGTCGGGAAGTACGCTAAACATTTTGAACAGACGCACATAATCACAACTTTGCCTTTTATATATATATGGAGATCAGTCATCAGTTCATTAGTATGTGATTCCTCTAGAAGGAATTGTAATACGTATTGTGTATTACTTAATAATACGCTTACCGGCTGCGCTAAGTCTGGAGCTATCAGAGCGGTTACAATTATTTGAATTCTTCTCAATTTCAATTGATTCTCTCACTAATCTTGGCCAGTAATAATTAGTTTTACACGACACTTCAACGTTAACAAAATCAATTGAGTGTCCTTGTTGGCAAGCATGCTCTGTCACTGCTGACAGCTGTGTTTGAGGTAATTTAATGTTCCTTTGGTGTTCTTTTAGTCTTACGCTGATGTTACGTGCCGTCTGTCCAATATAGCGTTTACCGCATAAGCAATTGATCCGATATACACCTTCTGTTGATAATTTCGTTATTTAATCTTTCGTACAAGACACTAGTCTTTGAATTTTGTGTACCGTACCAAATCTCACTTTAATGTTTTGCTTTTACAAAACACGGGCTAATTTGTCAGTTACTCCTGAGATATATGGCATTTTAATTGTTTTGATAAGCTGATCACTTTCAGCGGTATTGTTGTTCGATCTTGATTTGGCATCCAACGCTCTGTTAATTTGAGCATCATTGTAGCCGTTAAGTCGTAGCGCTTCTTTAACACGTTTAATCTCTCTCCTTAGACTTTCACCATCTGACACTGTCTTTGCCCGATGTGTGAGCGTCTTGACGAGAGAGGATTTCTGTGCTGGGCGATGATTCAAATCTGCGTTCAGATAGGCACACAGTGGTTACCGAAAGGGAACGCACACCACCACCCTCATAAACCTCCACCTACTCCACCTCCTCAACCTCCTCCATCTCCTCTAACCTCCTCATTGTGCTTCCCCCTTCCTCCCACCCCTGCTCGCCCAGGCAAGGCGAGTGCGTGAGTGTGCGTGAGTGTGCATGAGTGTGCGTGTGCGTGAGTGTGCGTGAGTGTGCGTGAGTGTGCGTGAGTGCGTGAGAGTGTGAGTGTGCGTGAGTGCGTGAGTGTGCGTGAGTGTGCGTGAGTGTGCGTGAGTGCGTGAGTGTGTGAGTGTGTGAGTGTGCGTGAGTGTGTGTGAGTGTGTGTGAGTGTGTGAGTGTGTGAGTGAGTGTGCGTGAGTGTGTGAGTGTGTGAGTGTGCGTCAGGTCTCGGCGGTGTCTCTCTGGCGATGTCGTCGCTGTTGTCGGACCGCGGACGCCGCTGCAGCGCCCGCGGCCACACTCGCTCCGTGCTCGCTGCGCTGGACGCACAGCGCCACGCCGCCACCGGCACCTCCACCGCCACCTCCACCGCCACCTCCACCGCCACCGCCGCCTTCTCGGCGTCTCTGTGCGACGTGCGACTCCGCGCCGGCGCCCGCAGTTTCCCGGCTCACCGCGCCGTCCTCGCCGCCTGCAGCGACTACTTCAGGGTACGGCGGAGGTCGCAGACGGGTTTTGATTCCTTACCCGTACCCGGCCGCACCAGGGTCGCAAACGGGTACCCGTACCCTACCCGATACCTGGCTACCTGTACCCGGCCGGGGTACGGGTACCCGATTGCGACCTCTGGGATGAAGCCATGTTGCAGGCGCAGGTGGGTTGATTCTAGGAACTTGAATTGTGAGAAGAGACAAGACGTTGGGAAATGAGTGACAAACGGTGACTCACCAGTGATTCACGGCCTACCCGTACCCGGCCGCACCAGGGTCGCAAACGGGTACCCGTACCCTACCCGATACCCGGCTACCCGTACCCGGCCGGGTATCGGGTAGGGTACGGGTATCCGATTGCGACCTCTGGGATGAAGCCATGTTGCAGGCGCGGGTGGGTTGATTCTAGGAACTTGAATTGTGAGAAGAGACAAGACGTTGGGAAATGAGTGACAAACGGTGACTCACCAGTGACTCACGGCCTACCCGTACCCGTACCCGGCCGCACCAGGGTCGCAAACGGGTACCCGTACCCGGCCGGGTACGGGTAGCCGGGTATCAGGTAGGGTACGGGTATCGGGTACCCGATTGTGACCTCTGGGGTACGGCGGCCGCGGACCGGCGGGACAGGAAGGGGATCCGACGCCGGAGAGAGACGCGGCGCACGACTTGAGATGTCCTGGCGCTGCAGGACAGAGAGAGAGTGGTTAACGACAAGCGAGGGAATGTGGGGTGGACGCACCTACTACTACGACTGCCACTACTAGGGCTATCTGCCAATGGGTGGTGATGATGATGCACTACACTATACACTACACTATTATACTGGTAGGAACGAAGTGAACCAGCCTACAATAGATGATATCGTCTGTCCGTCCGTCCGTCTGATTAGGTGTAGCAACATCGCCCCCTACTGCAAACACTTGGCAGGACCCTACAAAAACCTTTAGACTCAGTGACGCTTTCCTGGCTAAACAAGTGTAACATTCCCTTATTTTATAATTCCCTGAGATAGCTTTTAATTAAAAAAACCTTTAGACTCAGTGACGCTTTCCTGGCTAAACAAGTGTAACATTCCCTTATAATTCCCTGAGATAGCTTTTAATTAAAACATTTAAATGAAACATTAACTCACAGCGGCCTAAAGCCTACAGCTAGGCCTAAAGCCTAGAACTAGGCCTCAAACTCTCCCTTCGTATCGTACCCCCGCGTGTGTGAAAGGGAGTTAATGTTTAACAATGTTACATTCCCTGATGTTTTTAAATAGAAACATTTACATTTAAAGCTTTTACATTAATAATTAAAACATTTAAATTAAAAATTAACTCACAGCGGCCTAAAGCCTACAGCTAAGCCTAAAGCCTAGAACTAGGCCTCAAACTCTCCCTTCGTATCGTACCCCCGCCTGTGTGAAAGGGAGTTAATGTTTAACAATGTTACATTCCCTGATGTTTTTAAATAGAAACATTTACATTTAAAGCTTTTACATTAATAATTAGAACATTTAAATTACAAATTAACTCACAGCGGCCTAAAGCCTACAGCTAGGCCTAAAGCCTAGAACTAGGCCTCAAACTCTCCCTTCGTATCGTCCGATTAGGTGTAGCAACATCGCCCCCTACTGCAAACACTTGGCAGGACACTACAAAAACCTTTACACTCAGTGACGCTTTCCTGGCTAAACAAGTGTAATAATACATGATGTTTATATTCTTTGGTTATTCGTTCCTACCAGCCCACCCCGCAGGGACCTGTTACAGTACACTGTAGACTACATTATACACTACACTATACACTACACTATTATACAGTATACTGTAGACTACATTATACACTACACTATACACTACACTATTATACAATACACTGTAGACTACATTATACACTACACTATACACTATTATACAGTACACTGTAGACTACATTATACACTACACTATACACTATTATACAATACACTGTACACTACATTATACACTATACACAACACTATTATACAATACAATGTAGTGTATAGTAGTGTATTGTGTAGTAGTGTAGTATGTAGTGTATATTAGTGTAGTATGTAGTGTATAGTAGTGTATAGTGTATAGTAGTGTATAGTAGTGTAGTATGTAGTGTGTATGTATCTTGAACTCCTTTCGCACCGGAGGTGCGGGGGAAGGAAAATACAACAACAATAACAATCAGTTGTAAGTAAATTATTTTTGAATTTAGATTTGATGACAACGATGATGATGATTGGTTCCAAAAGCCTGCGTGTTCAACAGGCTGTTAAAGGCTACACGGATGTATGGAGGGGGCAGAAGCAGGAGATGGAGATCTTTGTCTTTGCAGGCAATGTTCAGCATCTCGATGCTGGAGAGCGGTGCCGAGGAGATCTCTCTCAAGGGGATCAGCGCCCTCGGTCTTCGGCACGTGCTCGACTTTGCCTACACGGGGCAGGTGGGCTCGCACCCGGCGCGATCGGGAGCGGAGTTCGCGGATCGATCGGGAGCGGAGTTCA
>NC_136163.1:2242732-2365232 GCF_965212315.1 Lampetra planeri
TCCCCCCTCAACTTGCTTTTAAGGGATTACATCTTGAATCATTGCCTCACTTGATGCAGCTAATCCGGCTGTGACGGTCCCACCTGATGACGGAGACTTGTGTTGCCTCCGAAACGTCGTGATTTTTATTTTATTTTTATTAATTTTGATGTTTTACCTACGTGACTTTACCGAAAAGACCTAAGAATACAATATGACGAGTTTTATTTCCAGTCAAACTAAAAAAACTAAACTCTTTTTTATTTAAACAGCCAAGACCCATTGAGCTGTTTCAGAAGCTCAACAAAGTGTGATTCTCATCGTCGTCGTCGTGTGGAAATGTACAGCAGGCGAATACTCTGAAGCACATTTTTCTAAATGTGGAGGGAAACACTGGAGGGCCCGGAGATAAATCCACGCAACCGTGAGGAGAGAGACACGCAAACTCCAAATATACAGCAGCAGGCGTCAGGGTCGGGATCGAACCCACGACCTCCTGTATACCAGGCGAGGTAGTTAACATCTCCTAGCCACCGTGATGATGATGAGAGAGAGACACACAAACTCCGAATATAAAGCAGCAGGCGTCAGGGTCGGGATCGAACCCACGACCTCCTGTATACCAGGCAGAGGTGGGACAAAGTCATTGTTGTGCAAGTCACAAGTAAGTCTCAAGTCTTTGCTCTCGAGTCCCGAGTCAAGTCGAGTCAAAGATGAGGCAAGTCCAAGTCGAGTCTGAAGTCATCAAAATCATGACTCGAGTCTGACTCGAGTCCAAGTCGCATGACTCGAGTCCACACCTCTGATACCAGGTGAGGTAGTTAACATCTCCTAGCCACCGTGATGATGATAAGAGAGAGACACGCAAACTCCAAATATACAGCAGCAGGCGTCAGGGTCGGGATCAAACCCACGACCTCCTGTATACCAGGCGAGGTAGTTAACATCTCCTAGCCACCGTGATGATGATGAGAAAGAGACACGCAAACTCCAAATATACAGCAACAGAGACCCGTAGACTCTCACAGAGACCCGTAGACTCTCACAGAGACCCGTAGACTCACACAGAGACCCGTAGACTCTCACATAGACCCGTAGACTCACACAGAGACCCGTAGACTCGCACAGAGACCCGTAGACTCGCACAGAGACCCATAGACTCGCACAGAGACCCGTAGACTCGTACAGAGACCCATACACTCTCAGAGACCCGTAGACTCACACAGAGACCCGTAGACTCGCACAGAGACCCTTAGACTCACACAGAGACCCGTAGACTCACACAGAGACCCATAGACTCACACGGAGACCCTTAGACTTGCACAGAGACCCCGTAGACTCACGCAGAGACCCGTAGACTCACACAGAGACCCTTAGACTCGCACAGAGACCCATAGACTCACACGGAGACCCTTAGACTCACGCAGAGACCCGTAGACTCATACAGAGACCCATAGACTCACACAGAGACCCGTAGACTCACACGGAGACCCTTAGACTTGCACAGAGACCCGTAGACCGATGGTGGCGGTGGTGTTGGTGGCAATGGTGGTGATGGTGGCGGTGGCAATGGTGGTGGTGTCGGTGGCGATGGCGATGGTGGTGATGATGGCGGTGACGGTGGTGATGATGGTGGTGGTGGTGGCAATGGTGGTGGTGGTGTCGGTGGCGATGGCGGTGGTGATGATGGCGGTGACGGTAGCGATGGTGGTGGTGGTGGTGGCGGTGGCGCTGGTGTCGGTGGTGATGATGGCGGTGACGGTAGCGGTCGCGGCGTCGTTGACGGCGGCGGTGGCGATGGTGGTTGTGTTGGTGGCGATGGTGGTTGCGGTGGTGATGATGGCGGTGACGGTAGCGGTCGTGGCGGAGTCGTTGACGACGGCGGTGGCGTTGGCGCCTGCAGGAGGTGACGCTGGAGAACCTGGAGTTCATGCACTGGCTCGCCGACACCTACAGCCTGCCGGGCCTGCAGGCTGCGTTCGCCCGCTTCGTGGAGCGCAACCTGCGGTCGCTGATGCGCTCGCGGCCGCTCCGCGTGATGACGCTGCCCCTGTCGCTGCTCGGAGCCGTGCTGCGCAGCGACTCGCTCACGTACTTCTCGGAGCTGGACCTCTTCTTGGTGAGAGAGAGACGGAGAGAGAGAGACAGAGAGAGAGACAGAGAGAGAGACAGAGAGAGACAGAGAAAGAGAGACAGACAGAGAGAGAGACAGAGAGAGAGAGACGGAGTAGCGAGAGACAGAGACTTTTTGACTTACAAACAACTTTTATTGCCGCCGGCAGCAATTGCAATGGAAGCGATTTCAATATGAAATAAAGCCACCAGCAAACAAATGAAAATAAAAGCTACAAATCGACTCGCTTCAGCATTAAAACCACCTGCACACAATACAACAAAAAGTCACGTGGTTGTAATGTCATTGCGCACGCCACGGCGACGAGCGAGCGCTTCAGAAGGTGAACACGAGGGTGCCGTCCACGCTGCTACAGAGAGGGGCTTGTCCGGCTCCCCAGCGTTCGAAGAAGACGCGCTGCACATCACCGGCATGTGTGTGGTGCATGGCGTGCTCCAGCCGGAGCCGCGCCTTGAGCAGGCCCCTGAACACTGGAAGCAGCACAGAGCAGCCGTCAGTGTCACCCTCCAGCATCTTTTTTCTCGTTCTATACACCGCCATCTTCGCCTGCGCGCAGGCGAAAGACAGAGAGAGAGACAGACAGAGAGAGACAGAGCAGGATCGGAAGACAGAGAGAGACAGACAGAGAGAGACAGAGAGAGACAGACAGACAGAGAGAGACACTGAGAGACGGAGAGACAGAGAAAGTGACAGGGAGAGAGAGACAGAGAGAGACAGAGAGACAGACAGAGAGAGACAAAGTGACAGGGAGAGAGAGACAAACAGAGAGGGACAGACAGACAGAGAGAGACACTGAGAGACAGAGAGAGAGAGAGACAGACAGAGAGAGACAGAGAAAGTGACAGGGAGAGAGAGACAGACAGAGAGAGACAGACAGACAGAGAGAGACACTGAGAGACAGAGAGACAGAGAAAGTGACAGGGAGAGAGAGACAGAGAGAGACAGACAGAGAGAGAGAGACAGACAGAGACAGACAGAGAGAGACAGAAAGAGACAGAGATGGAGATGATGGAGAGCGACAGAGAGAGAGGGGTTGACGGTGCTCGCATGAGGAGCAGAATCTGTGGGCAGAATATTCGGGTAGTGTATAGTGTAGTGTATAGTGTTGTGTGTAGTGTTTAGTGTAGTGTGTAGTGTATAGTGTAGTGTGTCGTGTAGTGTGTCGTGTATAGTAGTGTGTAGTGTAGTGTATAGTGTAGTGTGTCGTGTATAGTAGTGTATAGTGTAGTGTGCCGTGTATAGTAGTGTAGTGTATAGTGTTGTGTGTAGTGTATAGTGTAGTGTATAGTGTAGTGTATAGTGTAGTGTATAGTGTAGTGTGTCGTGTATAGTAGTGTGTAGTGTATAGTGTAGTGTATAGTGTAGTGTGTCGTGTGTAGTGTATAGTGTAGTGTATAGTGTTGTGTATAGTGTAGTGTGTCGTGTATAGTAGTGTGTAGTGTATAGTGTAGTGTGTCATGTATAGTAGTGTGTAGTGTAGTGTATAGTGTAGTGTAGAGTGTTGTGTCATACGTAGTGTGTAGTGTACTGCATAGTAGTGTTGTATGGTACACACTATGACACAATACACCCAACATGACACCGCTATACTAAATTGGAAACTCATTTCTTGAGAACTGCTTTGCGTGCTTAGTTTGTTGTCCTTCTCCCGCACCTCTGATTACCAGCGTTGTCTACGTACCAAAGAAGTTCAACGTACACACACACGACACGCACTCACACTCACTCACACACACTCACTCACACACTCACACACACTCACACACACTCACTGACACACTCGACACGCACTCACACTCACTCACACACTCACACACACGACACGCACTCACACTCACTCACACACACTCACACACACTCACACACTCACACACACTCACACACTCACACACACTCACACACTCACACACACTACACTCACACACTACACACACTACACACACACGACACACACAACACACACTCACACACGACACACACACGACACACACACGACACACACACTCACAACACACACGCGACACACTAACACATGACACACACGCGACACATTCACGACACACACACAACACACTCACACACGACACACACACGCGACACACTCACACACACACTCACAACAGACACACGACACACACACACACATGACACACACGCACGTTTTTGGCGCATGACCACGACTTTAATCTCTCCGCCCAGCTCACGGTGCGCTGGCTGTCCCACGACCCCACGTCGCGCCTGCCCCGCGCCAGCGAGGCGCTGTCGTGCATCCGCCTCGCCCTGCTCGACCCGGCGGTGCTGCGCGCGATGGTGCTGCCCCGAGCCATCGCCATGGACGACGCCAACGCCAACGGCAACGGCAACACCGGCGACGGTGATACCGGCCAGTCGACCAACAACAACAACGCCGGCGGCGGCGACGGTGCGACGCCCTTCCCCGTCTCGTCGTCACCCTCCTCCTCGTCGTCGTCGTCGTGCCGTCTGCTGGTGGAGGCGGCGCTGGCCTACCACGCCCACAAGCACGCGCAGCCCGTGCGGCAGACGGTGCAGTCGCGGCTGCGTCACCGCGGGATGGTGAGACGCGGCGGAGAGAGAGAGGGGGGTGTTGGGAGGGGGCGTCACGGTGGTAGCGGTAGCAAGATAAGGCCTTCATCAGAATGTTTGTATACTTAGAGAGCCGTAGACTCACGTAGAGACCCATAGACTCAAGCAGAGATTCATAGACTCACGCAGAGACTCATAGACTCACGCAGAGACCCATAGACTCAAGCAGAGACTCATAGACTCACGCAGAGACCCATAGACTCAAGCAGAGACTCATAGACTCACGCAGAGACCCATAGACTCACGCAGACCCATAGACTCACTCAGAGACCCATAGACTCACTCAGAGACCCATAGACTCAACACAGAGACCCATAGACTCACACAGAGACCCATAGACTCACTTAGAGACCCAAAGACTCACACAGAGACCCACAGACTCACGTAGAGACCCACAGACTCACACAGAGACGCAGACTCACACAGAGACTCATAGACTCATTAGAGACCCACAGACTCACGTAGAGACCCACAGACTCACACAGAGACACAGACTCACACAGAGACCCACAGACTCACACAGAGACCCACAGACTCACACAGAGACCCACAGACTCATACAGAGACCCATAGACTCACACAGAGACCCACAGACTCACACAGAGACACAGACTCACACAGAGACACAGACTCACACAGAGACCCATAGACTCACACAGAGGCCCACAGACTCACACAGAGACCCACAGACTCACACAGAGACCCACAGACTCACACAGAGACCCACAGACTCACACAGAAACCCACAGACTCACACAGAGACCCACAGACTCGCACAGAGACCCACAGACTCACACAGAGACCCACAGACTCACACAGAGACCCACAGACTCACACAGAGACCCACAGACTCACACAGAAACCCACAGACTCACACAGAGACCCACAGACTCGCACAGAGACCCACAGACTCACGTAGAGACCCGCTGCTCCCCACGCAAGGTGCTGCACGTTGTCGGAGGCAAGAAGCGCGACGCGAGCAAGGCGTCCGAGATCCGCTACCTCATCCGCACGAGGACGCGGCCCACGGGCGACGGCTTCGGCCGCCAGGGCAGCAGCGACGCGGACGACGCCGGCGGTGGCGGCGGCGGAGGTGGCGGCGATGGTGACGACGACGATGATGATGAACGTGACGACGACGAGGAGGAGGAGGAGGAGCGCGGCGGCGAAGACGACGACGACGACGATGAGGAGGGCGGCACCGGTGGCGGCTCCGGAGGTATTTGTCCCGTGAGCCGCTGACGAGTTCTGCCGCTGATCAACAGCGGTCAGACCCGCCCCCCCCCCCCCCCTTGCGCCTCCGATGATGGCGATGACTGTGCAGGTGTCGGTGATGATGGTGATGATGGTGATGATGGTGATGATGGTGATGATGGTGCTGTATCTGTGATGATGGTGATGACAGCGATGACTGTGCAGGTGCTGGTGTAGCTGTCAGTGATGATGGTGATGATGGTGCTGGTATCTGTGATGATGATGGTGATGACGGTGCAGGTGCTGGTGTAGGTGTCGGTGATGATGGTGATGATGGTGCTGTATCTGTGATGATGATGGTGATGATGGTGATGACTGCGCAGGTACTGGTGCTGGTATCTGTGATGATGGTGATGATGGTGATGACTGTGTAGGTACAGGTGCTGGTGTAGGTGTCTGTGATGATGATGGTGATGACGGTGATGATGGTGATGATGGTGATGATGATGGTGATGATGATGGTGATGATGGTGCTCTATCTGTGATGATGATGGTGATGATGGTGATGACTGTGCAGGTACTGGTGCTGGTATCTGTGATGATGGTGATGATGGTGATGACTGTGTAGGTACAGGTGCTGGTGTAGGTGTCTGTGATGATGATGGTGATGACGGTGATGATGGTGATGATGGTGATGATGATGGTGATGGTGATGATGATGGTGATGATGGTGCTCTATCTGTGATGATGATGGTGATGATGGTGATGACTGTGCAGGTACTGGTGCTGGTATCTGTGATGATGGTGATGATGGTGATGACTGTGTAGGTACAGGTGCTGGTGTAGGTGTCTGTGATGATGATGGCGATGACGGTGATGATGATGGTGATGATGATGGTGATGATGGTGCTGTATCTGTGATGATGATGGTGATGATGATGGTGCAGGTGCTGCTGCACCCGGAGGGGCGTGGGAGTGGCGGGACCGCGGCTGCCTCATCAGCGGCCGCAGCCACCACAGCGTCGCCATGCTGGGCGGCTTCCTCTTCGTGGCGGGGGGGGAGGTGGACCACCGCGCCGTGCGAGAAGTCCACCGCTACGACCCGCGCCACGACATCTGGATGAGGGTGCCTTTGTCTGCACCGCACCTCTCTGTGTGTTGGTCTGTGACTTCCTGTACGAGTCTTTGGCTGCAGTGTTAGTCTGTGACTTCATGTACGAGTCTGTGGCTGCAGTGTTAGTCTGTGACTTCCTGTACGAGTCTGTGGCTGCAGTGTTAGTCTGTGACTTCCTGTATGAGTCTGTGGCTGCAGTGTTAGTCTGTGACTTCCTGTACGAGTCTGTGGCTGCAGTGTTAGTCTGTGACTTCCTGTACGAGTCTGTGGCTGCAGTGTTAGTCTGTGACTTCCTGTATGAGTCTGTGGCTGCAGTGTTAATCTGTGACTTCCTGTATGAGTCTGTGGCTGCAGTGTTAGTCTGTGACTTCCTGTACGAGTCTGTGGCTGCAGTGTTAGTCTGTGACTTCCTGTATGAGTCTGTGGCTGCAGTGTTAGTCTGTGACTTCCTGTATGAGTCTGTGGCTGCAGTGTTAGTCTGTGACTTCCTGTACGAGTCTGTGGCTGCAGTGTTAGTCTGTGACTTCCTATATGAGTCTGTGGCTGCAGTGTTAGTCTGTGACTTCCTATACGAGTCTGTGGCTGCAGTGTTAGTCTGTGACTTCCCGTACGAGTCTGTGGCTGCAGTGTTAGTCTGTGACTTCCTATATGAGTCTGTGGCTGCAGTGTTAGTCTGTGACTTCCTATATGAGTCTGTGGCTGCAGTGTTAGTCTGTGACTTCCTATATGAGTCTGTGGCTCCGGTGTTAGTCTGTGACTTCCTGTATGAGTCTGTGGCTGCAGTGTTAGTCTGTGACTTCCTGTACGAGTCTGTGGCTGCAGTATTAGTCTGTGACTTCCTGTATGAGTCTGTGGTTGCAGTGTTAGTTTGTGACTTCCTATACGAGTCTGTGGTTGCAGTGTTAGTCTGTGACTTCCTATATGAGTCTGTGGCTGCAGTGTTAGTCTGTGACTTCCTATATGAGTCTGTGGCTGCAGTGTTAGTCTGTGACTTCCTATACGAGTCTGTGGCTGCAGTGTTAGTCTGTGACTTCCTGTACGAGTCTGTGACTGCAGTGTTAGTCTGTGACTTCCTGTATGAGTCTGTGGCTGCAGTGTTAGTCTGTGACTTCCTGTATGAGTCTGTGGCTGCAGTGTTAGTCTGTGACTTCCTGTACGAGTCTGTGGCTGCAGTGTTAGTCTGTGACTTCCTGTACGAGTCTGTGGCTGCAGTGTTAGTCTGTGACTTCCTATACGAGTCTGTGGCTGCAGTGTTAGTCTGTGACTTCCTATACGAGTCTGTGGCTGCAGTGTTAGTCTGTGACTTCCTATACGAGTCTGTGGCTGCAGTGTTATTCTGTGACTTCCTATACGAGTCTGTGGCTGCAGTGTTAGTCTGTGACTTCCTGTACGAGTCTGTGGCTGCAGTGTTAGTCCGTGACTTCTTGTATGAGTCTGTGGCTGCAGTGTTAGTCTGTGACTTCCTGTATGAGTCTGTGGCTGCAGTGTTAGTCTGTGACTTCCTGTATGAGTCTGTGGCTGCAGTGTTAGTCTGTGACTTCCTATACGAGTCTGTGGCCGCAGTGTTAGTCTGTGACTTCCTATACGAGTCTGTGGCTGCAGTGTTAGTCTGTGACTTCCTATACGAGTCTGTGGCTCCAGTGTTAGTCTGTGACTTCCTATACGAGTCTGTGGCTGCAGTGTTAGTCTGTGACTTCCTGTATGAGTCTGTGGCTGCGGTGTTAGTCTGTGACTTCCTATATGAGTCTGTGGCTGCGGTGTTAGTCTGTGACTTCCTATATGAGTCTGTGGCTGCAGTGTTAGTCTGTGACTTCCTATACAAGTCTGTGGCTGCAGTGTTAGTCTGTGACTTCCTGTATGAGTCTGTGGCTGCAGTGTTAATCTGTGACTTCCTGTATGAGTCTGTGGCTGCAGTGTTAGTCTGTGACTTCCTGTACGAGTCTGTGGCTGCAGTGTTAGTCTGTGACTTCCTGTATGAGTCTGTGGCTGCAGTGTTAGTCTGTGACTTTCTGTATGGGTCTGTGGCTGCAGTGTTAGTCTGTGACTTCCTGTACGAGTCTGTGGCTGCAGTGTTAGTCTGTGACTTCCTATATGAGTCTGTGGCTGCAGTGTTAGTCTGTGACTTCCTATACGAGTCTGTGGCTGCAGTGTTAGTCTGTGACTTCCTGTACGAGTCTGTGGCTGCAGTGTTAGTCTGTGACTTCCTATATGAGTCTGTGGCTGCAGTGTTAGCCTGTGACTTCCTATATGAGTCTGTGGCTGCAGTGTTAGTCTGTGACTTCCTATATGAGTCTGTGGCTCCGGTGTTAGTCTGTGACTTCCTGTATGAGTCTGTGGCTGCAGTGTTAGTCTGTGACTTCCTATACGAGTCTGTGGCTGCAGTATTAGTCTGTGAATTCCTGTATGAGTCTGTGGTTGCAGTGTTAGTTTGTGACTTCCTATACGAGTCTGTGGTTGCAGTGTTAGTCTGTGACTTCCTATATGAGTCTGTGGCTGCAGTGTTAGTCTGTGACTTCCTATACGAGTCTGTGGCTGCAGTGTTAGTCTGTGACTTCCTGTACGAGTCTGTGGCTGCAGTGTTAGTCTGTGACTTCCTGTATGAGTCTGTGGTTGCAGTGTTAGTCTGTGACTTCCTGTATGAGTCTGTGGCTGCAGTGTTAGTCTGTGACTTCCTGTATGAGTCTGTGGCTGCAGTGTTAGTCTGTGACTTCCTGTACGAGTCTGTGGCTGCAGTGTTAGTCTGTGAGTTCCTATACGAGTCTGTGGCTGCAGTGTTAGTCTGTGACTTCCTATACGAGTCTGTGGCTGCAGTGTTAGTCTGTGACTTCCTATACGAGTCTGTGGCTGCAGTGTTAGTCTGTGACTTCCTATATGAGTCTGTGGCTGCAGTGTTAGTCTGTGACTTCCTGTACGAGTCTGTGGCTGCAGTGTTAGTCTGTGACTTCCTGTATGAGTCTGTGGCTGCAGTGTTAGTCTGTGACTTCCTGTATGAGTCTGTGGCTGCAGTGTTAGTCTGTGACTTCCTGTATGAGTCTGTGGCTGCAGTGTTAGTCTGTGACTTCCTGTACGAGTCTGTGGCTGCAGTGTTAGTCTGTGACTTCCTATACGAGTCTGTGGCTGCAGTGTTAGTCTGTGACTTCCTATACGAGTCTGTGGCTGCAGTGTTAGTCTGTGACTTCCTATACGAGTCTGTGGCTCCAGTGTTAGTCTGTGACTTCCTATACGAGTCTGTGGCTGCAGTGTTAGTCTGTGACTTCCTGTATGAGTCTGTGGCTGCGGTGTTAGTCTGTGACTTCCTATATGAGTCTGTGGCTGCGGTGTTAGTCTGTGACTTCCTATATGAGTCTGTGGCTGCAGTGTTAGTCTGTGACTTCCTATACAAGTCTGTGGCTGCAGTGTTAGTCTGTGACTTCCTGTATGAGTCTGTGGCTGCAGTGTTAATCTGTGACTTCCTGTATGAGTCTGTGGCTGCAGTGTTAGTCTGTGACTTCCTATATGAGTCTGTGGCTGCAGTGTTAGTCTGTGACTTCCTATACGAGTCTGTGGCTGCAGTGTTAGTCTGTGACTTCCTGTACGAGTCTGTGGCTGCAGTGTTAGTCTGTGACTTCCTGTATGAGTCTGTGGCTGCAGTGTTAGTCTGTGACTTCCTGTATGAGTCTGTGGCTGCAGTGTTAGTCTGTGACTTCCTGTATGAGTCTGTGGCTGCAGTGTTAGTCTGTGACTTCCTGTACGAGTCTGTGGCTGCAGTGTTAGTCTGTGACTTCCTATACGAGTCTGTGGCTGCAGTGTTAGTCTGTAACTTCCTATACGAGTCTGTGGCTGCAGTGTTAGTCTGTGACTTCCTATACGAGTCTGTGGCTGCAGTGTTAGTCTGTGACTTCTTATACGAGTCTGTGGCTGCAGTGTTAGTCTGTGACTTCCTGTACGAGTCTGTGGCTGCAGTGTTAGTCTGTGACTTCCTGTATGAGTCTGTGGCTGCAGTGTTAGTCTGTGACTTCCTGTATGAGTCTGTGGCTGCAGTGTTAGTCTGTGACTTCCTGTATGAGTCTGTGGCTGCAGTGTTAGTCTGTGACTTCCTGTACGAGTCTGTGGCTGCAGTGTTAGTCTGTGACTTCCTATACGAGTCTGTGGCTGCAGTGTTAGTCTGTGACTTCCTATACGAGTCTGTGGCTGCAGTGTTAGTCTGTGACTTCCTATACGAGTCTGTGGCTCCAGTGTTAGTCTGTGACTTCCTATACGAGTCTGTGGCTGCAGTGTTAGTCTGTGACTTCCTGTATGAGTCTGTGGCTGCGGTGTTAGTCTGTGACTTCCTATATGAGTCTGTGGCTGCGGTGTTAGTCTGTGACTTCCTATATGAGTCTGTGGCTGCAGTGTTAGTCTGTGACTTCCTATACAAGTCTGTGGCTGCAGTGTTAGTCTGTGACTTCCTGTATGAGTCTGTGGCTGCAGTGTTAATCTGTGACTTCCTGTATGAGTCTGTGGCTGCAGTGTTAGTCTGTGACTTCTTATATGAGTCTGTGGCTGCAGTGTTAGTCTGTGACTTCCTATATGAGTCTGTGGCTCCGGTGTTAGTCTGTGACTTCCTGTATGAGTCTGTGGCTGCAGTGTTAGTCTGTGACTTCCTATACGAGTCTGTGGCTGCAGTATTAGTCTGTGACTTCCTGTATGAGTCTGTGGTTGCAGTGTTAGTTTGTGACTTCCTAAACGAGTCTGTGGTTGCAGTGTTAGTCTGTGACTTCCTGTACGAGTCTGTGGCTGCAGTGTTAGTCTGTGACTTCCTATATGAGTCTGTGGCTGCAGTGTTAGCCTGTGACTTCCTATATGAGTCTGTGGCTGCAGTGTTAGTCTGTGACTTCCTATATGAGTCTGTGGCTCCGGTGTTAGTCTGTGACTTCCTGTATGAGTCTGTGGCTGCAGTGTTAGTCTGTGACTTCCTATACGAGTCTGTGGCTGCAGTATTAGTCTGTGACTTCCTGTATGAGTCTGTGGTTGCAGTGTTAGTTTGTGACTTCCTATACGAGTCTGTGGTTGCAGTGTTAGTCTGTGACTTCCTATATGAGTCTGTGGCTGCAGTGTTAGTCTGTGACTTCCTATATGAGTCTGTGGCTGCAGTGTTAGTCTGTGACTTCCTATACGAGTCTGTGGCTGCAGTGTTAGTCTGTGACTTCCTGTACGAGTCTGTGGCTGCAGTGTTAGTCTGTGACTTCCTGTATGAGTCTGTGGCTGCGGTGTTAGTCTGTGACTTCCTATATGAGTCTGTGGCTGCGGTGTTAGTCTGTGACTTCCTATATGAGTCTGTGGCTGCAGTGTTAGTCTGTGACTTCCTATACGAGTCTCTGGCTGCAGTGTTAGTCTGTGACTTCCTGTATGAGTCTGTGGCTGCAGTGTTTGTCTGTGACTTCCTATACGAGTCTGTGGCTGCAGCGTTAGTCTGTGACTTCCTGTATGAGTCTGTGGCTGCAGTGTTAGCCTGTGACTTCCTATACGATTCTGTGGCTCCAGTGTTAGTCTGTGACTTCCTGTATGAGTCTGTGGCTGCAGTGTTAGTCTGTGACTTCCTATACGAGTCTGTGGCTGCAGTGTTAGTCTGTGACTTCCTATATGAGTCTGTGGCTGCGGTGTTAGTCTGTGACTTCCTATACGAGTCTGTGGCTGGAGTGTTAGTCTGTGACTTCCTGTATGAGTCTGTGGCTGCAGTGTTAGTCTGTGACTTCCTGTACGAGTCTGTGGCTGCAGTGTTAGTCTGTGACTTCCTGTATGAGTCTGTGGCTGCAGTGTTAGTCTGTGACTTCCTGTACGAGTCTGTGGCTGCAGTGTTAGTCTGTGACTTCCTGTATGAGTCTGTGGCTGCAGTGTTAGTCTGTGACTTCCTGTACGAGTCTGTGGCTGCAGTGTTAGTCTGTGACTTCCTATATGAGTCTGTGGCTGCAGTGTTAGTCTGTGGCTTCCTATACGAGTCTGTGGCTGCAGTGTTAGTCTGTGACTTCCTGTATGAGTCTGTGGTTGCAGTGTTAGTTTGTGACTTCCTATACGAGTCTGTGGTTGCAGTGTTAGTCTGTGACTTCCTGTACGAGTCTGTGGCTGCAGTGTTAGTCTGTGACTTCCTATATGAGTCTGTGGCTGCAGTGTTAGCCTGTGACTTCCTATATGAGTCTGTGGCTGCAGTGTTAGTCTGTGACTTCCTATATGAGTCTGTGGCTCCGGTGTTAGTCTGTGACTTCCTGTATGAGTCTGTGGCTGCAGTGTTAGTCTGTGACTTCCTATACGAGTCTGTGGCTGCAGTATTAGTCTGTGACTTCCTGTATGAGTCTGTGGTTGCAGTGTTAGTTTGTGACTTCCTATACGAGTCTGTGGTTGCAGTGTTAGTCTGTGACTTCCTATATGAGTCTGTGGCTGCAGTGTTAGTCTGTGACTTCATATATGAGTCTGTGGCTGCAGTGTTAGTCTGTGACTTCCTATACGAGTCTGTGGCTGCAGTGTTAGTCTGTGACTTCCTGTACGAGTCTGTGGCTGCAGTGTTAGTCTGTGACTTCCTGTATGAGTCTGTGGCTGCGGTGTTAGTCTGTGACTTCCTATATGAGTCTGTGGCTGCGGTGTTAGTCTGTGACTTCCTATATGAGTCTGTGGCTGCAGTGTTAGTCTGTGACTTCCTATACGAGTCTGTGGCTGCAGTGTTAGTCTGTGACTTCCTGTATGAGTCTGTGGCTGTAGTGTTTGTCTGTGACTTCCTATACGAGTCTGTGGCTGCAGCGTTAGTCTGTGACTTCCTGTATGAGTCTGTGGCTGCAGTGTTAGCCTGTGACTTCCTATACGAATCTGTGGCTCCAGTGTTAGTCTGTGACTTCCTGTATGAGTATGTGGCTGCAGTGTTAGTCTGTGACTTCCTGTACGAGTCTGTGGCTGCAGTGTTAGTCTGTGACTTCCTATACGAGTCTGTGGCTGCAGTGTTAGTCTGTGACTTCCTATACGAGTCTGTGGCTGCAGTGTTAGTCTGTGACTTCCTATACGAGTCTGTTGCTGCAGTGTTAGTCTGTGACTTCCTATACGAGTCTGTGGCTGCAGTGTTAGTCTGTGACTTCCTGTACGAGTCTGTGGCTGCAGTGTTAGTCTGTGACTTCCTGTATGAGTCTGTGGCTGCAGTGTTAGTCTGTGACTTCCTGTACGAGTCTGTGGCTGCAGTGTTAGTCTGTGACTTCCTGTACGAGTCTGTGGCTGCAGTGTTAGTCTGTGACTTCCTGTACGAGTCTGTGGCTGCAGTGTTAGTCTGTGACTTCCTATACGAGTCTGTGGCTGCAGTGTTAGTCTGTGACTTCCTATACGAGTCTGTGGCTGCAGTGTTAGTCTGTGACTTCCTATACGAGTCTGTGGCTCCAGTGTTAGTCTGTGACTTCCTATACGAGTCTGTGGCTGCAGTGTTAGTCTGTGACTTCCTGTATGAGTCTGTGGCTGCGGTGTTAGTCTGTGACTTCCTATATGAGTCTGTGGCTGCGGTGTTAGTCTGTGACTTCCTATATGAGTCTGTGGCTGCAGTGTTTGTCTGTGACTTCCTATACAAGTCTGTGGCTGCAGTGTTAGTCTGTGACTTCCTGTATGAGTCTGTGGCTGCAGTGTTAATCTGTGACTTCCTGTATGAGTCTGTGGCTGCAGTGTTAGTCTGTGACTTCCTATATGAGTCTGTGGCTGCAGTGTTAGTCTGTGACTTCCTATATGAGTCTGTGGCTCCGGTGTTAGTCTGTGACTTCCTGTATGAGTCTGTGGCTGCAGTGTTAGTCTGTGACTTCCTGTATGAGTCTGTGGTTGCAGTGTTAGTTTGTGACTTCCTGTACGAGTCTGTGGTTGCAGTGTTAGTCTGTGACTTCCTGTACGAGTCTGTGGCTGCAGTGTTAGTCTGTGACTTCCTATATGAGTCTGTGGCTGCAGTGTTAGCCTGTGACTTCCTATATGAGTCTGTGGCTGCAGTGTTAGTCTGTGACTTCCTATATGAGTCTGTGGCTCCGGTGTTAGTCTGTGACTTCCTGTATGAGTCTGTGGCTGCAGTGTTAGTCTGTGACTTCCTATACGAGTCTGTGGCTGCAGTATTAGTCTGTGACTTCCTGTATGAGTCTGTGGTTGCAGTGTTAGTTTGTGACTTCCTTTACGAGTCTGTGGTTGCAGTGTTAGTCTGTGACTTCCTATATGAGTCTGTGGCTGCAGTGTTAGTCTGTGACTTCCTATATGAGTCTGTGGCTGCAGTGTTAGTCTGTGACTTCCTATACGAGTCTGTGGCTGCAGTGTTAGTCTGTGACTTCCTGTACGAGTCTGTGGCTGCAGTGTTAGTCTGTGACTTCCTGTATGAGTCTGTGGCTGCGGTGTTAGTCTGTGACTTCCTATATGAGTCTGTGGCTGCGGTGTTAGTCTGTGACTTCCTATATGAGTCTGTGGCTGCAGTGTTAGTCTGTGACTTCCTATACGAGTCTCTGGCTGCAGTGTTAGTCTGTGACTTCCTGTATGAGTCTGTGGCTGCAGTGTTTGTCTGTGACTTCCTATACGAGTCTGTGGCTGCAGCGTTAGTCTGTGACTTCCTGTATGAGTCTGTGGCTGCAGTGTTAGCCTGTGACTTCCTATACGAATCTGTGGCTCCAGTGTTAGTCTGTGACTTCCTGTATGAGTCTGTGGCTGCAGTGTTAGTCTGTGACTTCCTATACGAGTCTGTGGCTGCAGTGTTAGTCTGTGACTTCCTATATGAGTCTGTGGCTGCGGTGTTAGTCTGTGACTTCCTATACGAGTCTGTGGCTGGAGTGTTAGTCTGTGACTTCCTGTATGAGTCTGTGGCTGCAGTGTTAGTCTGTGACTTCCTGTACGAGTCTGTGGCTGCAGTGTTAGTCTGTGACTTCCTGTATGAGTCTGTGGCTGCAGTGTTAGTCTGTGACTTCCTGTACGAGTCTGTGGCTGCAGTGTTAGTCTGTGACTTCCTGTATGAGTCTGTGGCTGCAGTGTTAGTCTGTGACTTCCTGTACGAGTCTGTGGCTGCAGTGTTAGTCTGTGACTTCCTATACGAGTCTGTGGCTGCAGTGTTAGTCTGTGACTTCCTATACGAGTCTGTGGCTGCAGTGTTAGTCTGTGACATCCTGTACGAGTCTGTGGCTGCAGTGTTAGTCTGTGACTTCCTATATGAGTCTGTGGCTGCAGTGTTAGTCTGTGACTTCCTATATGAGTCTGTGGCTGCAGTGTTAGTCTGTGACTTCCTATACGAGTCTGTGGCTGCAGTATTAGTCTGTGACTTCCTGTATGAGTCTGTGGTTGCAGTGTTAGTTTGTGACTTCCTATACGAGTCTGTGGTTGCAGTGTTAGTCTGTGACTTCCTATATGAGTCTGTGGCTGCAGTGTTAGTCTGTGACTTCCTATATGAGTCTGTGGCTGCAGTATTAGTCTGTGACTTCCTGTATGAGTCTGTGGTTGCAGTGTTAGTTTGTGACTTCCTGTACGAGTCTGTGGCTGCAGTGTTAGTCTGTGACTTCCTATATGAGTCTGTGGCTGCAGTGTTAGTCTGTGACTTCCTGTACGAGTCTGTGGCTGCAGTGTTAGTCTGTGACTTCCTGTATGAGTCTGTGGCTGCAGTGTTAGTCTGTGACTTCCTGTACGAGTCTGTGGCTGCAGTGTTAGTCTGTGACTTCCTATATGAGTCTGTGGCTGCAGTGTTAGTCTGTGACTTCCTATACGAGTCTGTGGCTGCAGTGTTAGTCTGTGACATCCTGTACGAGTCTGTGGCTGCAGTGTTAGTCTGTGACTTCCTATATGAGTCTGTGGCTGCAGTGTTAGTCTGTGACTTCCTATATGAGTCTGTGGCTGCAGTGTTAGTCTGTGACTTCCTATACGAGTCTGTGGCTGCAGTATTAGTCTGTGACTTCCTGTATGAGTCTGTGGTTGCAGTGTTAGTTTGTGACTTCCTATACGAGTCTGTGGTTGCAGTGTTAGTCTGTGACTTCCTATATGAGTCTGTGGCTGCAGTGTTAGTCTGTGACTTCCTATATGAGTCTGTGGCTGCAGTATTAGTCTGTGACTTCCTGTATGAGTCTGTGGTTGCAGTGTTAGTTTGTGACTTCCTGTACGAGTCTGTGGCTGCAGTGTTAGTCTGTGACTTCCTATATGAGTCTGTGGCTGCAGTGTTAGCCTGTGACTTCCTATATGAGTCTGTGGCTGCAGTGTTAGTCTGTGACTTCCTATATGAGTCTGTGGCTCCGGTGTTAGTCTGTGACTTCCTGTATGAGTCTGTGGCTGCAGTGTTAGTCTGTGACTTCCTATACGAGTCTGTGGCTGCAGTATTAGTCTGTGACTTCCTGTATGAGTCTGTGGTTGCAGTGTTAGTTTGTGACTTCCTATACGAGTCTGTGGTTGCAGTGTTAGTCTGTGACTTCCTATATGAGTCTGTGGCTGCAGTGTTAGTCTGTGACTTCCTATATGAGTCTGTGGCTGCAGTGTTAGTCTGTGACTTCCTATACGAGTCTGTGGCTGCAGTGTTAGTCTGTGACTTCCTGTACGAGTCTGTGGCTGCAGTGTTAGTCTGTGACTTCCTGTATGAGTCTGTGGCTGCGGTGTTAGTCTGTGACTTCCTATATGAGTCTGTGGCTGCGGTGTTAGTCTGTGACTTCCTATATGAGTCTGGCTGCAGTGTTAGTCTGTGACTTCCTATACGAGTCTGTGGCTGCAGTGTTAGTCTGTGACTTCTTGTATGAGTCTGTGGCTGCAGTGTTTGTCTGTGACTTCCTATACGAGTCTGTGGCTGCAGCGTTAGTCTGTGACTTCCTGTATGAGTCTGTGGCTGCAGTGTTAGCCTGTGACTTCCTATACGAATCTGTGGCTCCAGTGTTAGTCTGTGACTTCCTGTATGAGTCTGTGGCTGCAGTGTTAGTCTGTGACTTCCTATACGAGTCTGTGGCTGCAGTGTTAGTCTGTGACTTCCTATATGAGTCTGTGGCTGCAGTGTTAGTCTGTGACTTCCTGTACGAGTCTGTGGCTGCAGTGTTAGTCTGTGACTTCCTGTATGAGTCTGTGGCTGCAGTGTTAGTCTGTGACTTCCTGTACGAGTCTGTGGCTGCAGTGTTAGTCTGTGACTTCCTGTATGAGTCTGTGGCTGCAGTGTTAGTCTGTGACTTCCTGTACGAGTCTGTGGCTGCAGTGTTAGTCTGTGACTTCCTATATGAGTCTGTGGCTGCAGTGTTAGTCTGTGACTTCCTATACGAGTCTGTGGCTGCAGTGTTAGTCTGTGACTTCCTGTACGAGTCTGTGGCTGCAGTGTTAGTCTGTGACTTCCTATATGAGTCTGTGGCTGCAGTGTTAGTCTGTGACTTCCTATATGAGTCTGTGGCTGCAGTGTTAGTCTGTGACTTCCTATATGAGTCTGTGGCTCCGGTGTTAGTCTGTGACTTCCTGTATGAGTCTGTGGCTGCAGTGTTAGTCTGTGACTTCCTATACGAGTCTGTGGCTGCAGTATTAGTCTGTGACTTCCTGTATGAGTCTGTGGTTGCAGTGTTAGTTTGTGACTTCCTATACGAGTCTGTGGTTGCAGTGTTAGTCTGTGACTTCCTATATGAGTCTGTGGCTGCAGTGTTAGTCTGTGACTTCCTATATGAGTCTGTGGCTGCAGTGTTAGTCTGTGACTTCCTATACGAGTCTGTGGCTGCAGTGTTAGTCTGTGACTTCCTGTACGAGTCTGTGGCTGCAGTGTTAGTCTGTGACTTCCTGTATGAGTCTGTGGCTGCAGTGTTAGTCTGTGACTTCCTGTATGAGTCTGTGGCTGCAGTGTTAGTCTGTGACTTCCTGTATGAGTCTGTGGCTGCAGTGTTAGTCTGTGACTTCCTGTACGAGTCTGTGGCTGCAGTGTTAGTCTGTGACTTCCTATACGAGTCTGTGGCTGCAGTGTTAGTCTGTGACTTCCTATACGAGTCTGTGGCAGCAGTGTTAGTCTGTGACTTCCTATACGAGTCTGTGGCTCCAGTGTTAGTCTGTGACTTCCTATACGAGTCTGTGGCTGCAGTGTTAGTCTGTGACTTCCTGTATGAGTCTGTGGCTGCGGTGTTAGTCTGTGACTTCCTATATGAGTCTGTGGCTGCGGTGTTAGTCTGTGACTTCCTATATGAGTCTGTGGCTGCAGTGTTAGTCTGTGACTTCCTATACGAGTCTGTGGCTGCAGTGTTAGTCTGTGACTTCCTCTATGAGTCTGTGGCTGCAGTGTTTGTCTGTGACTTCCTATACGAGTCTGTGGCTGCAGCGTTAGTCTGTGACTTCCTGTATGAGTCTGTGGCTGCAGTGTTAGCCTGTGACTTCCTATACGAATCTGTGGCTCCAGTGTTAGTCTGTGACTTCCTGTATGAGTCTGTGGCTGCAGTGTTAGTCTGTGACTTCCTATACGAGTCTGTGGCTGCAGTGTTAGTCTGTGACTTCCTATATGAGTCTGTGGCTGCGGTGTTAGTCTGTGACTTCCTATACGAGTCTGTGGCTGGAGTGTTAGTCTGTGACTTCCTGTATGAGTCTGTGGCTGCAGTGTTAGTCTGTGACTTCCTGTACGAGTCTGTGGCTGCAGTGTTAGTCTGTGACTTCCTGTATGAGTCTGTGGCTGCAGTGTTAGTCTGTGACTTCCTGTACGAGTCTGTGGCTGCAGTGTTAGTCTGTGACTTCCTGTACGAGTCTGTGGCTGCAGTGTTAGTCTGTGACTTCCTATATGAGTCTGTGGCTGCAGTGTTAGTCTGTGACTTCCTATATGAGTCTGTGGCTGCAGTGTTAGTCTGTGACTTCCTATATGAGTCTGTGGCTCCGGTGTTAGTCTGTGACTTCCTGTATGAGTCTGTGGCTGCAGTGTTAGTCTGTGACTTCCTATACGAGTCTGTGGCTGCAGTGTTAGTCTGTGACTTCCTGTACGAGTCTGTGGCTGCAGTGTTAGTCTGTGACTTCCTATATGAGTCTGTGGCTGCAGTGTTAGTCTGTGACTTCCTATATGAGTCTGTGGCTCCGGTGTTAGTCTGTGACTTCCTGTATGAGTCTGTGGCTGCAGTGTTAGTCTGTGACTTCCTATACGAGTCTGTGGCTGCAGTATTAGTCTGTGACTTCCTGTATGAGTCTGTGGTTGCAGTGTTAGTTTGTGACTTCCTATACGAGTCTGTGGTTGCAGTGTTAGTCTGTGACTTCCTATATGAGTCTGTGGCTGCAGAGTTAGTCTGTGACTTCCTATATGAGTCTGTGGCTGCAGTGTTAGTCTGTGACTTCCTATACGAGTCTGTGGCTGCAGTGTTAGTCTGTGACTTCCTGTACGAGTCTGTGGCTGCAGTGTTAGTCTGTGACTTCCTGTATGAGTCTGTGGCTGCAGTGTTAGTCTGTGACTTCCTGTATGAGTCTGTGGCTGCAGTGTTAGTATGTGACTTCCTGTATGAGTCTGTGGCTGCAGTGTTAGTCTGTGACTTCCTATACGAGTCTGTGGCTGCAGTGTTAGTCTGTGACTTCCTATATGAGTCTGTGGCTGCGGTGTTAGTCTGTGACTTCCTATACGAGTCTGTGGCTGGAGTGTTAGTCTGTGACTTCCTGTATGAGTCTGTGGCTGCAGTGTTAGTCTGTGACTTCCTGTACGAGTCTGTGGCTGCAGTGTTAGTCTGTGACTTCCTATACGAGTCTGTGGCTGCAGTGTTAGTCTGTGACTTCCTGTATGAGTCTGTGGCTACATTGTTAGTCTGTGACTTCCTGTACGAGTCTGTGGCTGCAGTGTTAGTCTGTGACTTCCTATATGAGTCTGTGGCTGCGGTGTTAGTCTGTGACTTCCTATACGAGTCTGTGGCTGCAGTGTTAGTCTGCGACTTCCTATATGAGTCTGTGGCTGCAGTGTTAGTCTGTCACTTCCTATACGAGTCTGTGGCTGCAGTGTTAGTCTGTGACTTCCTGTATGAGTCTGTGGCTACAGTGTTAGTCTGTGACTTCCTTTACGAGTCTGTGGCTGCAGTGTTAGTCTGTGACTTTCTATACGAGTCTGTGGCTGCGGTGTTAGTCTGTGACTTCCTATACGAGTCTGTGGCTGCGGTGTTAGTCTGTGACTTCCTATACGAGTCTGTGGCTGCAGTGTTAGTCTGTGACTTCCTGTATGAGTCTGTGGCTACAGTGTTAGTCTGTGACTTCCTGTACGAGTCTGTGGCTGCAGTGTTAGTCTGTGACTTCCTATACGAGTCTGTGGCTGCGGTGTTAGTCTGTGACTTCCTATACGAGTCTGTGGCTGCAGTGTTAGTCTGCGACTTCCTATATGAGTCTGTGGCTGCAGTGTTAGTCTGTGACTTCCTATACGAGTCTGTGGCTGCACTGTTAGTCTGTGACTTCCTGTATGAGTCTGTGGCTACAGTGTTAGTCTGTGACTTCCTGTACGAGTCTGTGGCTGCAGTGTTAGTCTGTGACTTCCTATACGAGTCTGTGGCTGCGGTGTTAGTCTGTGACTTCCTATACGAGTCTGTGGCTGCGGTGTTAGTCTGTGACTTCCTATACGAGTCTGTGGCTGCAGTGTTAGTCTGCGACTTCCTATATGAGTCTGTGGCTGCAGTGTTAGTCTGTGACTTCCTATACGAGTCTGTGGCTCCAGTGTTAGTCTGTGACTTCCTATACGAGTCTGTGGCTGCAGTGTTAGTCTGTGACTTCCTGTATGAGTCTGTGGCTGCGGTGTTAGTCTGTGACTTCCTATATGAGTCTGTGGCTGCGGTGTTAGTCTGTGACTTCCTATACGAGTCTGTGGCTGCAGTGTTAGTCTGTGACTTCCTGTATGAGTCTGTGGCTGCAGTGTTTGTCTGTGACTTCCTATACGAGTCTGTGGCTGCAGTGTTAGTCTGTGACTTCCTGTATGAGTCTGTGGCTGCAGTGTTAGCCTGTGACTTCCTATACGAATCTGTGGCTCCAGTGTTAGTCTGTGACTTCCTGTATGAGTCTGTGGCTGCAGTGTTAGTCTGTGACTTCCTATACGAGTCTGTGGCTGCAGTGTTAGTCTGTGACTTCCTATATGAGTCTGTGGCTGCGGTGTTAGTCTGTGACTTCCTATACGAGTCTGTGGCTGGAGTGTTAGTCTGTGACTTCCTGTATGAGTATGTGGCTGCAGTGTTAGTCTGTGACTTCCTGTACGAGTCTGTGGCTGCAGTGTTAGTCTGTGACTTCCTATACGAGTCTGTGGCTGCGGTGTTAGTCTGTGACTTCCTATACGAGTCTTTGGCTGCAGTGTTAGTCTGTGACTTCCTGTATGAGTCTGTGGCTACAGTGTTAGTCTGTGACTTCCTGTACGAGTCTGTGGCTGCAGTGTTAGTCTGTGACTTCCTGTATGAGTCTGTGGCTGCAGTGTTAGTCTGTGACTTCCTGTATGAGTCTGTGGCTACAGTGTTAGTCTGCGACTTCCTATATGAGTCTGTGGCTGCAGTGTTAGTCTGTGACTTCCTGTATGAGTCTGTGGCTGCAGTGTTAGTCTGTGACTTCCTGTATGAGTCTGTGGCTGCAGTGTTAGTCTGTGACTTCCTGTATGAGTCTGTGGCTGCAGTGTTAGTCTGTGACTTCCTGTACGAGTCTGTGGCTGCAGTGTTAGTCTGTGACTTCCTGTATGAGTCTGTGGCTGCAGTGTTAGTCTGTGACTTCCTATATGAGTCTGTGGCTGTAGTGTTAGTCTGTGACTTCCTGTACGAGTCTGTGGCTGCAGTGTTAGTCTGTGACTTCCTGTACGAGTCTGTGGCTGCCGTGTTAGTCTGTGACTTCCTGTATGAGTCTGTGGCTGCAGTGTTAGTCTGTGACTTCCTATACGAGTCTGTGGCTGCAGTGTTAGTCTGTGACTTCCTGTACGAGTCTGTGGCTGCAGTGTTAGTCTGTGACTTCCTATACGAGTCTGTGGCTGCAGTGTTAGTCTGTGACTTCCTGTATGAGTCTGTAGCTACAGTGTTAGTCTGTGACTTCCTGTACGAGTCTGTGGCTGCAGTGTTAGTCTGTGACTTCCTGTACGAGTCTGTGGCTGCGGTGTTAGTCTGTGACTTCCTATATGAGTCTGTGGCTGCAGTGTTAGTCTGCGACTTCCTATATGAGTCTGTGGCTGCAGTGTTAGTCTGTGACTTCCTGTATGAGTCTGTGGCTGCAGTGTTAGTCTGCGACTTCCTATATGGGTCTGTGGCTGCAGTGTTAGTCTGTGACTTCCTGTATGAGTCTGTGGCTGCAGTGTTAGTCTGTGACTTCCTGTACGAGTCTGTGGCTGCAGTGTTAGTCTGTGACTTCCTGTATGAGTCTGTGGCTGCAGTGTTAGTCTGTGACTTCCTATATGAGTCTGTGGCTGTAGTGTTAGTCTGTGACTTCCTGTATGAGTCTGTGGCTGCAGTGTTAGTCTGTGACTTCCTGTACGAGTCTGTGGCTGCAGTGTTAGTCTGTGACTTCCTGTATGAGTCTGTGGCTGCAGTGTTAGTCTGTGACTTCCTATATGAGTCTGTGGCTGTAGTGTTAGTCTGTGACTTCCTGTACGAGTCTGTGGCTGCAGTGTTAGTCTGTGACTTCCTGTACGAGTCTGTGGCTGCCGTGTTAGTCTGTGACTTCCTGTATGAGTCTGTGGCTGCAGTGTTAGTCTGTGACTTCCTATACGAGTCTGTGGCTGCAGTGTTAGTCTGTGACTTCCTGTACGAGTCTGTGGCTGCAGTGTTAGTCTGTGACTTCCTATACGAGTCTGTGGCTGCAGTGTTAGTCTGTGACTTCCTGTATGAGTCTGTGGCTGCAGTGTTAGTCTGTGACTTCCTGTATGAGTCTGTGGCTGCTGTGTTAGTCTGTGACTTCCTATACGAGTCTGTGGCTGCGGTGTTAGTCTGTGACTTCCTGTACGAGTCTGTGGCTGCAGTGTTAGTCTGTGGGTCCCAATCTATCTCCCATCCTCTCGCTCCATTTTCTACCACCCCTCCCCCTATACACACTCTCCCTCGACCTTTCTTCTCTCCCCACCCCTCTCCCCCCACCACCGCCTCTCTCTCTCCCCACCACCGCTCTGCAACAGAGGTCGTAAACGGGTTTTGATTCCTTACCCGTACCCGGCCCCGGCCGCACCAGGGTCGCAAACGGGTACCCTACCCGTACCCGGCCGGGTATCGGGTAGGGTACGGGTATCGGGTACCCGATTGCGACCTCTGGGATGAAGCCATGTTGCAGGCGCGGGTGGGTTGATTCTAGGAACTTGAATTGTGAGAAGAGACAAGACGTTGGGAAATGAGTGACAAACGGTGACTCACCAGTGACTCACGGCCTACCCGTACCCGGCCGCACCAGGCTCGCAAACTCTCCCACTCACTCACCCACCCACTCACTTACCACCCACTCACGCACCACTCACTCACCCACTCACTCACTCACCCACTCACTCACCCACTCACGAACTCACCCACTCACCCACGCACCCACTCACCCATGCACCCACTTACTCACCCACCAACCAGAGGTCGCAAACTGGTTTTGATTCCTTACCCGTACCCGGCCGCACCAGGGTCGCAAACGGGTAGCCGGGTATCGGGTAGGGTACGGGTATCGGGTATGGGTAGCCGGGTATCGGGTAGGGTACGGGTATCGGCTACCTGATTGCGACCTCTGCCCTGCAGGTGTCCTCCATGAAGAACTGCCGCGAGCACTTTGTCCTGGGGGCGCTGGGCGGCCACCTGATGTCCGCCGGCGGGCGGAACGAGCTGCGCCAGGTGCTGCCCACGGTGGAGCGCTACTCCCCCGGGGACGACTCGTGGTCCTTCGTGCGTCCCTTCGACCGCTCGCTCTCCTGCCACGCCGGCTGCGTGGCGGACGGGCGTCTCTGGGTGTCGGGTAAGATTTGGGCACCGGCGGGCGATGATGCTCTCGCTGAACAGGGCTTGCCCAAACAGTCTGTCGAACGGTGTACTACTTGTGTTGTGGTTATTGCAAACACGATGCCTTGAATAAAGGTGTCAGTTTTGTAGCAGTTTAAAAGGGTAAAAACCTACTACTATATTTTGCCACTGGTAAAAGAGATCTCATAGTGTAAACATTTTTTACTGTAGTAGTAGGGTTTTACCCTTTCAACTGGTACAAAAACTGAATGATGCCTTGTATAAAGGTGTCAGTTTTTGTACCAGTTGAAAGGGTCAAAACCTACTACTATATTTTGCCACTGGTAAAGGAGATGTCTCATAGTGTAAATGCTTACCCCGAGCTCTTAATACTCTGATGGTGCGCTGTCTTTGAGTTGTACGCCTTTTGGCGTCATCTGGTCCAACACCAATGGAGACTAGGCTCTAAGAAAAGCTGTCTCGGGAGTGGACCAATCAACTTCAAGGGCAGTGCATATCATTATCATCATCAGAGTTGTTTCTTTTTGTTTGCATTTTGACTGCTTGTGTTGTGGTTATTGCAAACATGATGCCTTGTATAAATTTGTCAGGTTTTGTACCAGTTGAAAGGGTAAAAACCTACTACTATATTTTGCCACTGGTAAAGGAGACGTCTCATAATGTTTTTCAGGTTGGGTCGCGGGAGCGGGAACGGGCTGTGACCCTCTGTCACTACTACCCGGGTGGTCCATCCCGGTGTGTTGGAGAGTGAATCCACGACGTTTAAAATATTTGAGTACGAATATTCTGGCAAATCGCTGGATGTAATTACCAGCGAAACATCTTCTTGGTTCTTTCGGTAAAGTCACGTAGAAGGGAAATAATAAAATAATAAAAATAAAACATAATAAAATTATATTCTCACGACGTGTCGGCCACAACGCAAGCAGCCGTCCTCAGGTGTCTTTCCGACAGACCTGTTCTTCACCTGAGGACGGCTGCTTGCGTTGTGGCCGAAACGTCGTGAGAATTGTATTTTATTATGTTTTATTTTGGTTATTTTATTATTTCCATTCTACGTGACTTTACCGAAAGAACCAAGAAGATGAATCCCTGCAGTCACGAAAGCTTTAAATCGAAATTTAATAAATAATCGTCAACATGAAAAAAAAAAATTTACTTGAAAGTTCATCGCCATCTTTCGATTTAAAGCTTTCGTGACTGCAGGGATTCATCTTCTTGGTTCTTTCGGTAATTTAGACTGTCTACTTGACAGACTTGTTCTTCAACTGAAGACGGCTGCTTGCGTTGTGGCCGAAACGTCGTGAGAATTATTTAATGAAGTTTTATTTGTATTATTTTATTACTTCCATTCTACGTGACTTTACCGAAAGAACCAAGAAGATGAATCCCTGCAGTCACGAAAGCTTTAAATCGAAATTTTACCAGCGAAACGTCGTGCTACTCGCTTTGTAAATGTCGTGGATTCACTCTCCAACACACCGGTGGGCTGAAGCAGTCGCTGATTGGCGCGTTTTGTTAACGCGACAAACCTCAAAGTCTGTTAAAGCTACACGGGGGATCGTTGTGGAGTGAGCGGTGGCGCAGTGGTTAGCGCACTGCGCTACAAACCCGGCCACACGATCTCCATTCACGGCCAACATCAGTGATGAATACCTCATCCTGCTCCGCTAAATCGTGTACACATCGCCACTGGGGAGACAAAGGCGGCCGGGCGTGGTGCTGGCCACCCACCCCCTCGGGCGCAGCTCCGTCGTAGGTGCTGCTCGCTAACAGCAACAGTCTGTCAAGGCTACACAGGGGATCTCCTTTGTCTCCGTTGTATTCACTGTGTGTGTGTGTGTGGTGCGTTGCTGTGTGTGTGTGTGTGGTGCGTTGCTGTGTGTGTGTGTGTGGTGCGTTGCTGTGTGTGTGTGGTGCGTTGCTGTGTGTGTGTGTGTGTGGTGCGTTGCTGTGTGTGTGTGTGTGTGGTGCGTTGCTGTGTGTGTGTGTGTGTGGTGCGTTGCTGTGTGTGTGTGTGTGTGGTGCGTTGCTGTGTGTGTGTGTGTGTGGTGCGTTGCTGTGTGTGTGTGTGGTGCGTTGCTGTGTGTGTGTGTGTGGTGCGTTGCTGTGTGTGTGTGTGTGTGTGGTGCGTTGCTGTGTGTGTGTGTGTGTGGTGCGTTGCTGTGTGTGTGTGTGTGTGGTGCGTTGCTGTGTGTGTGTGTGGTGCGTTGCTGTGTGTGTGTGTGTGTGGTGCGTTGCTGTGTGTGTGTGTGTGTGGTGCGTTGCTGTGTGTGTGTGTGGTGCGTTGCTGTGTGTGTGTGTGGTGCGTTGCTGTGTGTGTGTGTGTGTGGTGCGTTGCTGTGTGTGTGTGTGTGTGTGGTGCGTTGCTGTGTGTGTGTGTGTGGTGCGTTGCTGTGTGTGTGTGTGTGTGTGGTGCGTTGCTGTGTGTGTGTGTGGTGTGTTGCTGTGTGTGTGTCGCCGTTCCACTCACTACAGGTGGCGTCACGAACACTGCCCAGTACCAGAACTCGCTGCTGGTTTACGACCCCGCGCTGGTGAGCACGTTCCCTTTGCTGGCTGCCAACCGCAGCCTGAACTCGGTGGCTCGGAGATGTTAACTACCTCGCCTAGTATGCAGGAGGTTGTGAGTTCGATCCCGACACTGACGCCTGCTGCTGTATATTTGGAGTTTGCGTGTATCTCTCATCATCATCATCATCATCACGGTGGCTAGGAGATGTTAACTACCTCGCCTGGTATGCAGGAGGTCGTGGGTTCGATCTCGACCCTGACACCTGCTGCTGTTTATTTGGAGGTTGCGTCTCTCTCTCTCTCTCATCATCATCATCATCACGGTGGCTAGGAGATGTTAACCACCTCGCCTGGTATGCAGGAGGTCGTGGGTTCCATCCCGACCCTGACACCTGCTGCTGTATATTTGGAGTTTGCGTGTCTGACTCTCATCATCATCACGGTGGCTAAGACATGTTAACTACCTCGCCTGGTATACAGGAGGTCGTGGGTTCGATCCCGACCCTGACGCCTGCTGCTGTATATTTGGAGTTTGTGTGTCTCTCCCCATTGTCGCGTGGATTTTTCTCCGGGTCCTCCAATTTTTACGTCCACATTTAGAATCAACGTCACGACCTTTAGAGTGTTTGGCTGCTGATGACCAGCCGCTTAGTTGAGCTATCATTTGTGGTAACCAGTTTGCTTCTGAAAAAGATCGATATAGCTCAGTGGAGCCTGAGATGGTAAAGTAAAAAAAACATTTGCATTTTTTGTACGTACGCCAACACCAACCCATAGGCGTTCCCTCTCTCCCGCTATTGTATCATAATCAACAGCACCTAGCACGGACCCCAACACCCAAACACTCCAACAACATAACCATACCTCACATACTAACCAAGTAACTCACCTACTGAATCATAGTTACATTCGGTGAGGCATGGGGAATGAACGGTGGGAAGCCATGGGCTGGCCCTTACTGCAGAGGTCGCAAACGGGTTTTGATTCCTTACCCGTACCCGGCCGCACCAGGGTCGCAAACGGGTACCCGTACCCTACCCGATACCCGGCTACCCGTACCCGGCCGGGTATCGGGTAGGGTACGGGGACGGGTACCCGATTGCGACCTCTGGGATAAAGCCTACCCGTACCCGGCTGCACCAGGGTCGCAAACGGGTACCCGTACCCGTACCCGGCCGGGTATCGGGTAGGGTACGGGTATCGGGTACCCGATTGCGACCTCTGACCTACTGTAATCATTATTTTATTAGTGGTACCTCGGTATACGACCGCTTTGGAATACGTAGAATTTGGTATACGTCGTGTTTTGACGAGAGAAAAAATGTCTTGGGATACGACATCTTGCTTGGGATACGACGTCTTGCTTGGGATACGACGTCTCGCTTGGGATACGACGTCTCGCTTGGGATACGACGTCTTGCTTGGGATACGACGCCTTGCTTGGGATACGACGCGCTTGCTAGAACTTGTGTGGGTCGGGATGAGTCACCGCGTGCCCGCGGAGACCCCGTTCACGACTGAAACAAAGCGCCGCTCCTCAGTCTGCCTGTACAGTAGATCTCGTTCAGTGTACAACTCTTGCTAGAACTCTCTGTGTGAGCCGCGTACGGCGCCGCGTGCCGCGGCGCGTGGATTTTGTTGTTGCGTTTGTGTATTTGTCGCCGGTGACTTTGTGTTTCGCATCGAAATCTGCCCCAGCGATGTTGCCGCTGGCAGCGATGAAAGTGGTTTAGACGTCAAAAGTCTCTTCCTCCGCCCCCATCTCCCCGCTCCCCTTCCTCCTCTCTCTACTCCTCCGCCCCCATCTCCCACTCACTCCTCTCCCCTCCTCATCCTCCCATCTCATCCCTTCTCCCCACTCCCTCCTCCCTCCTCCCCTCTCTTCTCTTCCTCCCACTCTCTCTTCCTCCTCTTCTACCCCCATCTCCTGCTCGCTCCTTTCTCCTCCTCATCCTCCCATCTCATCCCTGATCCCCACTCCTCTCCTCACTCCCCTCCTCTCCCTCTCTCCTCCCCCTCTCTGCCCCCTCCTCCCCCGCTCGCTCCCCTCCTCTCTCCCCCTCTAACCCCCCCCCACCCCACGCAGGACGTGTGGGCCCCGTGCAGCGCGATGCCCCAGCGGCGCGTCTACCACTCGATGGCGGCCGTGAGCCGTCGTCTCTACGTGCTGGGAGGCAACGAGCTGGACCACAACAACGACCGCGTCATGGTGCGCCACATCGACCGCTACAGCCTGGACACCGACCAGTGGACACGCTGCACCACCGCCCTCAGAAAAGGTGTCGGTGGGGGGGGGGGGGAGTGGGGGGGGGGGGGAGTGGGGGGGGGTGGGGGGGAGTAGGGTGCGGGGGGGGGGTGCAGTGGGGGGGGGGTGCAGTGGGGGGGGGGGGAGTGGGGTGCAGTGGTGGGGGGGTGCAGTGGGGGGGGTGGGGGTGGGGTGGGGGTGGGGTGGGGGGGGGGTGGAGTGGGGGGAGTGGGGTGCAGTGGAGTGGGGTGCAGTAGGGGGTGGAGTGGGGGGGGGGGTGCAGTGGGCTGGAGTGGAGTGGGGTGGAGTGGGGTGCAGTGGGGTGGGGGTGGGGGTGCAGTGGAGGTGGGGTGGGGGTGCAGTGGGGTGGAGTGGGGTAGGGTGCAGTGGGGTGCAGTCGAGTCGTGTCGTGTGCAGTGGAGAGGGGTGGGGTGCAAAAGGGAGACAAAGGCGGCCGGGCGTGGTGCTGGCCACCCACCCCCTCGTGTGCCGTTCCGGCCTTCATAGGTGCTCGCTAACAGCACTTGCCCCTACAGTCTGTTGAGGCTCCACGGGGGATCTTTGTCTTGTGAAGCTGAAATTGAACCTGAAACTCTGCTGCAGGTCAGAATGAAGCCGGAGTCGCAGTGCACGCTGGGAAAATCTACCTGGTCGGCGGATACTCCATCGTCATCAACGAGCCCCTCGCATCGGTGCAGGTGAGGCAAAGGTGGCGGCGTTAGAGACAGGGAGACAGAGACAGCGTTGGAGACAGGCGGTTTGAGTCCGTGTTGACGGTGCGGTGTGAGCGTGTCTGTGTGTGTGGCTGCGTGCGTGTCTGTGTGCGCGTGTCTGTGTGCGCGTGTCTGTGTGCGCGTGTCTGTGTGCGCGTGTCTGTGTGTCTCTGTGTCTGTGTGTCTCTGTATCTGTGTGTCTGTGTGTCTCTGTGTCTCTGTGTCTGTGTGTCTCTGTGTCTGTGTGTCTGTGTGTCTGTGTGTCTGTGTGCGCGTGTCTGTGTCTGTGCGTGCGTGTCTGTGTCTGTGTGTCTCTGTGTCTGTGTGCGCGTGTCTGTGTGCGCGTGTCTGTGTGCGTGTGTCTGTGTGCGCGTGTCTGTGTGCGCGTGTCTGTGTGTCTCTGTGTCTCTGTGTCTGTGTGTCTCTGTGTCTCTGTGTCTGTGTGTCTGTGTGCGCGTGTCTCTGTGTCTGTGCGTGCGTGTCTCTGTGTCTGTGTGTCTCTGTGTCTGTGTGTCTCTGTGTCTGTGCGTGCCTTTGTGTCTGTGCGTGTCTCTGTGTCTGTGTGTCTCTGTGTCTGTGTGCGCGTGTCTCTGTCTGTGCGTGCGTGTCTCTGTGTCTCTGTGTCTGTGCGTGTCTCTGTGTCTGTGTGTCGTGTGTCTCTGTGTCTGTGTGTCTCTGTGTCTGTGTGTGTGCGTTTCTGTGTGTGCGTGTCTGTGTCTGCGTGTCTGTGTGTCTCTGTGTCTGCGTGTCTGTGCGTGCGTGTCTGTGTCTCTGTGTCTGCGTGTCTGTGTGTGCGTGTCTGTGCGTCTCTGTGTCTGTGTGTGCGTGTCTGTGCGTGCGTGTCTGTGTGTCTCTGTGTCTGCGTGTCTGTGCGTGCGTGTCTGTGTGTCTCTGTGTCTGCGTGTCTGCGCGTGTCTGTGTCTGCGTGTCTGTGTCTGTGTCTGCGTGTCTGTGTCTGTGCATGCGTGTCTGTGTGTGCGTCTCGCTCACAGATCCTGGACGTGTTTGCTGGACGGGGGGAGCAGGGGGATCAGGGCGGCGAGCGGCTGCTCACTGGGCCCGCTCTGCCCTTCGCCTCCAATGGCGTCGCCGCCTATTTCCTGCCCCGACCCAGCACCTGCAAACCCCACAGCCTGTGGTAGTAGAGACACGGGGGAGACACGGGGGAGACATGGGGGAGACACGGGGGAGACACGGGGGAGACACGGGGGAGACACGGGGGAGACACGGGGGGAGACACGGGGGGAGACAGGGGGGACACGGGGGGACAGGGGAGAGACACGGGGGAGACACGGGGGAGACACGGGGGAGACACGGGGGAGACACGGGGG
The DNA here is from genome assembly GCF_965212315.1 of Lampetra planeri. NCBI lineage: Eukaryota > Metazoa > Chordata > Hyperoartia > Petromyzontiformes > Petromyzontidae > Lampetra > Lampetra planeri. Next base: position 2,274,377 of record NC_136163.1, read on the forward strand.
GACACGGGGGAGACACGGGGGAGACACGGGGGAGACACGGGAGAGACACGGGGGAGACACGGGGGAGACACGGGGGAGACACGGGGAGACACGGGGGAGACACGGGGGAGACACGGGGGGACAGGGGGGAGACACGGGGGAGACACGGGGGAGACACGGGGAGACACGGGGGAGACACGGGGGAGACACGGGGGAGACACGGGGGAGACACGGGGGAGACACGGGGAGAGACACGGGGAGAGACACGGGGGGACAGGGGAGAGACACGGGGGAGACACGGGGGAGACACGGGGGAGACACGGGGGAGACACGGGAGAGACACGGGGGAGACACGGGGGAGACACGGGGGAGACACGGGGGAGACACGGGGGGACAGGGGGGAGACACGGGGAGACACGGGGGAGACACGGGGGAGACACGGGGGAGACACGGCGGGACAGGGGAGAGACACGGGGGAGACACGGGGGAGACACGGGGGAGACACGGGGGAGACACGGGAGAGACACGGGGGAGACACGGGGGAGACACGGGGGAGACACGGGGAGACACGGGGGAGACACGGGGGAGACACGGGGGAGACACGGGGGGACAGGGGGGAGACACGGGGGAGACACGGGGGAGACACGGGGGAGACACGGGGGAGACACGGGAGAGACACGGGAGAGACACGGGAGAGACACGGGGGAGACACGGGAGAGACACGGGAGAGACACGGGAGAGACACGGGGGGACAGGGGAGACAGCGGAGACACAGCGGAGACACGGGTGGGGGGGGGGACATGGAAACCAATAGACGGGGGGCGTTGAGCGGTGCGCATAGATACCGGTGTTGGTTATAGACACAACAACAACAACCGCCATTCGCCACTAAGTGGCGGTGACGTCACCACGACGCTTGTGCCAGGCCAAGTGCACCTTGAGGCCACGTGAAGTGTCGAACGCCCGCTGGCAGGAGGTCACGGGGCAGACCCAGGTGCCACGGGTCGACTCACTGAGATGACCGAGATGACTGGCTGATGCACCACCTGTGCCCCCTACTGTACCAACTTGCTGTGCTTTAGCCACCCGGCGCACACACACACACAGACACACAGACACACACACAAGCAATCTCCATCTCTCATGCACACGGGTACATGCAGACCCACAGAGACGCACAGAGACACACAAAGATCCCCTCTTATAGCCTTAGCAGGCTAGTTGGGGCAAGTGCTGTTAGCGAGCAGCAACGATGAGATGACACACACACACGCATCACGCATGTAAGAAAGGGGAACAAATAAAATAATACATCTATATGAAAGTAATTTTTAATTAAGTTTACATTGAGTACAAACAGCGTCGGTCCATTTCGTCATTCGTTCAAAACTTTACGCGTCCGATTGAAATAAATAAATAAAACATTAACCTGGGTCAAGTTCTTCGCGTTAGAAAGTGGAAATCCATAGCGGCCCAAACCCGCACTGTTCACCCCGTGTTCTTGCGCGGGGTGATTGCGTTCTTCAGGTCCACACGGCGTACTGCCGTTTCAATACGGGCGACGAAGAATTAATAATGTCTATTTGTTTGTGTTTCTCCCTTGCGATGGACGAACGTTGAGATTTATAAAGGGCACGGGGTGACCGATAAGGTCTGAATTGGTCCGCGGTAAGGTAGGGAGGGCACTGATCAGGGGTTGACAGGTATGGAGACCCAGAGAGACCCCCACAGAGACCCCCACGGAGACCCCCACAGAGACCCACAGACCCCCACAGTGACCCCCACAGTGACCCCCACAGTGACCCCCACAGTGACCCCCACAGAGACCCCCAACAGAGACCCCCACAGAGACCCCCACAGAGACCCCCACAGAGACCCACAGACCCCCACAGTGACCCCCACAGAGACCCCCAACAGAGACCCCCACAGAGACCCACAGACCCCCACAGAGACACCCACAGAGACCCCCAGAGACCCCCACAGAGACCCACAGACCCCCACAGTGACCCCCACAGTGACCCCCACAGTGACCCCCACAGAGACCCCCACAGAGGCCCCCACAGAGACCCCCACAGTGACCCCCACAGTGACCCCCACAGAGACCCCCACAGAGACACCCACAGAGACCCCCACAGAGACCCCCACAGAGACACCCACAGAGACCCCCACAGAGACCCCCACAGAGACCTCCACAGACACCCCCACAGAGACCCCACAGAGACCCCCACAGAGACCCCCACAGAGACCCACAGAGACCCCCACAGAGACCCCCAGAGACCCCCAGAGAGACCCCCACAGAGACCCACAGAGACCCCCACAGAGACACCCAGAGACCCACAGACCCCCACAGTGACCCCCACAGTGACCCCCACAGTGACCCCCACAGTGACCCCCACAGTGACCCCCACAGAGACCCCCACAGAGACACCCACAGAGACCCCCAGAGACCCCCACAGAGACCCACAGAGACCCCCACAGAGACCCCCACAGAGACCCCCACAGAGACCCCCACAGTGACCCCCAGAGACCCCACAGAGACCCCCACAGAGACCCCCACAGAGACCCCCACAGAGACCCCCACAGAGACACCCACAAAGACCCCCACAGTGACCCCCACAGAGACCCCCACAGAGACCCACAGAGAGACCCACAGAGACCCCCAACAGAGACCCCCAGAGACCCCCACAGAGACCCACAGACCCCCACAGTGACCCCCACAGAGACCCCCACAGAGACCCACAGAGAGACCCACAGAGACCCCCAACAGAGACCCCCACAGAGACCCCCACAGAGACCCCCACAGAGACCCCCACAGGGACCCCCACAGAGACCCCCACAAGGACCCCCACAGAGACCCCAGAGAGACCCCCACAGGGACCCCCACAAAGACCCCCACAGAGACCCTCACAGAGACCCCCAGAGACCCCCACAGAGACCCCCAGAGACCCACATAGACCCCCACAGAGACCCCCACAGAGACCCCCAGAGACCCCCACAGAGACCCCCAGAGACCCACAGAGACCCCCACAGAGACCCACAGAGACCCCCACAGAGACCCCCACAGAGACCCCCACAGAGACCCCACAGAGACCCCAACGGAGACCCCACAGAGACCCCCACAGAGACCCCCAGAGAGACCCCCACAGAGACCCCCACAGAGACCCCCAACAGAGACACACAGAGACCCCCACAGAGACACCCACAGAGACCCCCACAAGGACCCCCACAGAGACCCCACAGAGACCCACAGAGACCCCACAGAGACCCACAGAGATCCCCACAGAGACCCCCACAGAGACCCTCAACAGAGACCCCCACAGAGACCCCCACAGAGACCCCCAACAGAGACCCCCACAGAGACCCCCACAGAGACCCCACAGACCCCCACAGAGACCCCCACAGAGACCCCACAGAGACCCCCACAGAGACCCCCACAGAGACCCCCACAGAGACCCCCACAGACACACAGAGACCCCCACAGAGACCCACAGAGACCCCACAGAGACCCACAGAGACCCCCACAGAGACCCCCACAGAGACCCCCACAGAGACCCCAACAGAGACCCCCACAGAGACCCCCACAGAGACCCCCAACAGAGAACCCCACAGAGACCCCCACAGAGACCCCACAGAGACCCCCACAGAGACCCCCACAGAGACCCCACAGAGACTCCCAGAGACCCCCACAGAGACCCCCAGAGACCCCCACAGAGACCCCCACAGAGACTCCCAAAGACCCCACAGAGACCCCCACAGAGACCCCCACAGAGACCCATAGCTGTCAACCCATACGGTTCACCCCGTACTTTTGCACGGGTGAAATTGCGTTGTTCAGATGCCATAAGGCGTACAGCCGTTTCAACACGGGCTCAACACTTGCTACCGTCTCGTTTGCTTCCTCCCTTGCGATGGGACTTTGCGGTACGAGAGTTGAGATTTGTACCGTGGCACGTGTGGGCTGACCAATTGGTCTGCGGTCAGGTCGGGGCACCGACAGCTGCGGGAACCACGAACTCGTTTTCACGCAACGAGTCGCCGCCGTTTGCATCGCGAGTTTGACGGCGGCGGGGGTCACGGGGTCACGGGGTCACGGGTCTCTCCGGGTTGTTGCTGGGACTGCGAACGGCACCAAGACGGCGGCTGCCGTGCGTGGTGACGTCCACCCCCCCCCCCACCGCCGTCGACCAGAGGTCGCAGACGGGTTTTGATTCCTTACCCGTACCCGGCCGCACCAGGGTCGCAAACGGGTACCCGTACCCGGCCGGGTATGGGTACCCGTACGCTACCCGTACCCGTACCCTACCCGATACCTGGCTACCCGTACCCGGCCGGATATCGGGTAGGGTACGGGTATCGGGTACCCGATTGCGACCTCTGGAATGAAGCCATGTTGCAGGCGCGGGTGGGTTGATTCTAGGATCTTGAATTGTGAGAAGAGACAAGACGTTGGGAAATGAGTGACAAACGGTGACTCACCAGTGACTCACGGCCTACCCGTACCCGGCCGCACCAGGGTCGCAAACGGCTACCCGTACCCGTACCCGGCCGGGTACGGCTAGCCGGGTATCGGGTAGGGTACGGGTATCGTTTACCCAATTGCGACCTCTGCCGTCGACGCAGCAGCAAACCAAAACGCACCGTTGCCCGAGTTCATGATCCGTGCCATTGTCGTCGTTCCGTGTGGCGCTGCTGCTGCCGCTGGTGGTGGCGGTGATGTCGGTTTACACGTTTTGCGTCGCTGAAAAGCCGGACGAAAACAATCATTAACGCTGCGGCTGCTGCCGCTGTTGTTGTTGCTGCTGTTGTTGTTGCTGCTGCTGTTGTTGTTGTTGACGCTCGTACCTCCCCCCCCCCGCGCGTTTTCGTGAGTCGGGCCGCGGACGCGTTTGTCCGTTGGCTGTTCCTCGACGTTTCGCAGCACGCGCCCCGCTAAGGCTTCTCTCTCCTCGGGTCGTCTCAACTCCGTTCTACCCCAAATCCTTTTCGCTACTCGATGGAAAAAGCTCTTCCACCCCCCCTCACACCTGAGACACGCGTGGGCCGCGAAACGTCGGACCTCGTTGACTGATGCGCAGTGGTGACGGACCCCCCCCTCTGGACCCCCCCCACCCCCCACCCCAATGCACCAAACCACTGACCAGCGCGTGGTGGAATACGGTCAAAGCAACTCCCCAAAGGGCTGCACGTTATTAATAAAAGATCTTGGCGAGGAACGCGTTTTGCTTGACTTATTACATCAGCGTTGGGCGGTGCTTCACCTTCCCCTGGTAGCCCCGTGGTGGAAATTCCACGTTCCTGTGGCCGGGGTAGAGGGGGCGGGGGGGGGGGCAACCAGCGTCTCCTGAATGAGTAAGCGCTTCCCTGGATTCCCTTAACCCCCCATCGTGCTTGAGCGAGCCCCAGGCGGTAATCGCCGTACGGTCTTCGCTTTTTATTCCGATTCCGCGCCGACGGCGTGCGACGCGCACGCGCGCCATCGCAACGGAAACCAGAAGCAAAGATTTGTAACAATAATGATGTGTTGGGCACAACGAGGCGCCCACCCGTGCCTCGCGGCAAGGGCAGCGCGTGGCAATCTCACATCCGTCGTGCACACGGGCACGTGCAGACCCACAGAGACGCACGGAGACACACAGAGATCCCTCCCCTCTTATAGCCTTAGCAGGCTAGTTGGGGCAAGTGCTGTTAGCGAGCAGCGACGATGAGATGACACCAGAGGTCGCAAACGGGTTTTGATTCCTTACCCGTAACCGGCCGCACCAGGGTCGCAAACGGGTACCCGTACCCATACCCGGCCGTACCCGTACCCTACCCGTACCCAGCCGGGTACGGGTACGGTACAGGTATTGGGTACCTGATTGCGACCTCTGGGATGAAGCCATGTTGCAGGCGCGGGTGGGTTGATTCTAGGAACTTGAATTGTGAGAAGAGACAAGACGTTGGGAAATGAGTGACAAACAGTTAGTCACCAGTGACTTACGGCCTACCCGTACCCGTACCCGGCCGCACCAGGGTCGCAAACGGGTACCTGTACCCGGCCGGGTAAGGGTAGCCGGGTATCGGGTAGGGTACGGGTATCGGGTACCCGGTTGCGACCTCTGGATGACACACACACGCATCACGCATGTAAGAATGGGGGAACAAATAAAATCTATATTAAAGTTATTTTTTTATTAAGTTTACATTGAGTACAAACAGCATCGGTCCATTTCGTCATACTTTCAAAACTTTACGCGTCCGAATGAAATAAATAAAATAAAACATTAACCTGGGTCAAGTTCTTCGCGTTAGAAAGTGGAAATGCATAGCGGCCAAACCCGCACTGTTCACCCCGTGTTCTTGCACGGGGTGATTGCGTTCTTCAGGTCCACACGGCGTACAGCCGTTTCAATACGGGCGACAAAGAATTAATAATGTCTATTTGTTTGTGTTTCTCCCTTGCGATGGGACTTTGCAGGACGAACGTTGAGATTTATCAAGGGCACGGGGTGACCGATAAGGTCTCAATTGGTCCGCGTTAAGGTAGGGAGGGCACTGATCGGGGGTTGACAGGTATGGAGACCCACAGAGACCCCAACAGAGACCCCCACAGAGACCCCCACAGAAATCCATAGCTGTCAACCCATACGGTTTACCCTGTACTTTTGCACAGGGAAATTGCGTTGTTCAGGTCCACACGGCGCACAGCCGTTTCAATACGGGCGACAAAGAAAACATTTTTGGCGCCGTCTGTCGTAGATTGGCGGCGGTCGTGTCGACACAGTTCTCCGCGGTGAGCAGCGACATCTTTAAAAACGACGCTGCTGCTGCTGCTGCTACTGCTGCTACTGCTGCTACTGCTGCTGCTACTGCTGCTACTGCTGCTACGCCTCTCCGACGCCTGGGAACGGCAAAGGCGTCATTGCCCCTGAACCATCCCAAGAACAGGAATTGGTGGCGAAGCCTCTGCCGTTGGCACGGCCTCGTTTCCTGGAACCCTTCGCCTCCGCTTAGCACCGGGGGGTGTGGCGACGTATGGCGAGAAAGACGTTCGCCGTTGCGCGTTGTGCACGTACGTTGTCATCGTACACCTCCCTTCAACGGCTACGACAACAACTAAAAATTAACCCGTAAAAACAAAGTTTTTCACTATAAATCCTTTATCTGCGTGGCATCGGCTTTATTTTATTATTCATTTCTGTTTTTCTTGAGTAAAAGTTTCATTTTTATCACATTGGTATTTTTAATTAAATATGAACATTTTTTTATTCCTAAAAAGTGTAAAATTTTAGAAAAAAATTTTTCACGAAAATTAATTGTCACGCACAACGAGTCTGTGTGCAAAATGTCAGCTCGATTGGATCACGGGAAGTAGGTTAAACAACGACCGAAATATTTGCACGGTCGTAAGCGCGCAAGCAAAGCAAGCAAGTGAACTTAATATAAAGGATTTAAAAATACCCCGAAGTGGAACATCTCAGCGCCGTACGCCGAGCCGCCTGTAGTTCCACCGTCATCCACGCGAGGTCACCAGCCCCGCACGTTGACGGCCGCAGCGAGGGACGGACACGGACTGCTGAAAACGCCCGGGCGGTGATCTCACAAGACTCGGGAGGGAAATCCGACTGCGGCCGGGAACCGCAGGGCGTTTAAATCGCGAGTTTACGAGGCGGTTTTGCCATTGGGGAACACTTTTCGCACAACGAAGCGGAAACGCGCTCGCAGTCGTAGCGCGGAATAGTCACGTTATTAGCACGTGGCACGTACGCCGCGCGTGCGGTGTGCGCAGTGGTAGCAGCAGCAACGTCGCATCTCACGAAACTCGCAGCGTCGTCACATGATGTACGGGGCACAGGAACGCATCGGCCCGCGTCGGAACGAGCAATTGCCGTGTTTCAGTTCCCGTGTTTCCGAACACGCCAATTGCTCCGATGCAGTAACGCCGTTGTTGCCGTTGTTGGTGACGTTACCCCCAAGAAAGCCTCAACCGAGCCTCAAGACTGCTCTTCAGGAGGTTCCTGCCAAGTTCATCGCCGCTGTGCGATCTGCCCCGACTGGACACCGGCAGTTAAATTTCGATGTAAAGCTTTCGTGACTGCAGGGATTCATCTTCTTGGTTCTTTCGGTAAAGTCACGTAGAATGGAAGTAATAAAATAATAAAAATAAAACATGATAAAATAATTCTCACGACGTTTCGGCCACAACGCAAACAGCCGTCCTCAGGTGGAGAACAGGTCTGTCGTGAAGACAGCGTCTGAAAGCCTGGGATGTTTCATTCAGACTCTGTCTTCTCGACAGACCTGTTCTCCACCTGAGGACGGCTGCTTGCGTTGTGGCCGAAACGTCGTGAGAATGATTTTATTATGGTTTATTTTTATTATTTTATTATTTCCATTCTACGTTACTTTACCGAAAGAGCCAAGAAGATGGACACCGGTAGTATCGCACAAAAAGAGCTCCCCGTGAGCTCTTTAGACTCCTCCGGTGTCAAGAAATGTTCCCATTCTGCGTGGGGGGATGATGCAGCGTCGGGGATGATGTTTGGACATCACCGGCGAATTACATCGCGCCGTGTGTCTGTTGTTTATTGCCGCAGTTAGCTGCGTGGTGAAATCGGAGAACCCGGAGGGAAACCCGCTGCAGAACAGGGGCAGAAATACAAAACTCGATTTTGGAATTGAACCGAGGCCCTTCTTGCTGCGAGGTGCGCGGGTGTCATCACTGAGCACCATTTAGTTACCACCCTGCCCGATCGGTGGTGAGATGTTAACTACCTCGCCTGGTATACAGGAGGTCGTGGGTTCGATCCCGACCCTGACGTCTGCTGCTGTATATTTGGAGTTTGCGTGTCTCTCTCTCATCATCATCACGGTGGCTAGGAGATGTTAACTACCTCGCCTGGTGTACAGGATGGTCGTGGTTTGAACCCGACCCTGACGCCTGCTGCTGAATATTTGGAGTTTGCGTATCTCTCTATCTCTGTCATCACGGTGGCTAGGAGATGTTAACTACCTCGCCTGGTATACAGGATGGCCGTGGGTTTGATCCCGACCCTGACGCCTGCTGCTGTATATTTGGAGTTTGCGTGTCTCTCTCTCCGCGTGGATTTTTTTTCTCCGGGTCCTCAGGGTTGTCCCCCCCCCCACCCCAACCACATTTGGAATCGCCGCACGCATGTCGAAGAGTATTTGTCTCCTGCTAGAACTTTCCGCACGACGTTGATGCCGCGCAGACGGAGCCCATCGTTTGTTACCCTTTATTCTTTCGCTAAAGTCGCCACGTAGGTAAAAAATGAAATTAAAATTAATAAAAATAAAACAATAAAATCCCGACGTTTCGGAGGCAACACAAGTCTCCGTCATCAGGTGGGACCGTCACAGCCAGATTTGTGAGGCCTCACTTGATGCAGCAAATCTGGCTGTGACGGTCCCACCTGATGACGGAGACTTGTGTTGCCTCCGAAACGTCGTGATTTTATTGTTTTATTTTTTATTAATTTGTATTAAATTTTTTACCTACATGGTGACTTTACCGAAAGAACTAGGAGTACGAATCCTTGCAGTCACGAAAGCTTCGAATCTAGAACCATCGTTTGTTGTGGCCGGTTGGACGCTTCCAAAGAGAAGCTACGTGGCAGCTCAGTGAGCCGTTACCGGGTGAAAACAAAAACTGTTTATCGTTTAAACTCTAAAAGAGTTCATCGTGTAACTTCGTTTTGCGCGGAGGGAGGGCGGAGAGCGTCTCAGTTGGTCAAGTCTTGCGAGTCAAGACTCGTGATGTCACCCGGTTCGACTTCTCCCAGCGATGAGAGGAGAGTGGAATAGGCTTGCCTGTGAAGGCACGCACGAACACACACACACACGTCATTATATATGTGTGTGTGTGCGTGATGGAGACGACGTCACGGCGTTTGTACCAGGCTGGGTACACTCTGAGGCCGACACATCGAGTGTAGGATGCAGCTCTGCTGGCAGGGAGGTCACTGGACAGACCCAGTGTGGCGAGTTGACTGACCGAGATGGCCGAGATGACGTGAACGGACACACAAGACAAAGATCTCCCAGGTAGCCTTCGACGGGCTGTTGGGGCAAGTGCAGGTAGGTGCCTGGGGTGCGTCTTCGTCTCCCCAATGGTGATGTTAGCACACACCGCGCCGGGCATTCATTGGAGGCTGAGTCGACCTAGCGGTGGCCCGGGACCAGTTAAAATATTCGCCAGTTGTTGGCTGTAAGCTGGAATCAAACTCAGGTCGACAGGCTCTGAGTGCGGTGCCGCTAACCACGAGAACACCCATTCATCAATTCATTCGTACACCCACTCGCTCACAGACTCGTCCACTAACCCACGGACCCATCCACTCATGAACCTATACACTCACTCACCTAGCAACTCACTCATGAACCTATACACTCCCCCACAGACCCATTCACTTAGCTATCCACTCACTCATGAACCTATACACTCACTCACCTAGCAACTCACTCATGAACCTAAACACTCCCCCACAGACCCATTCACTTAGCTATCCACTCACTCATGAACCTATACACTCACTCAGATACCCATCAACTCACTCACAAAGTCATCCAGTAACTCACCTACCAACTCACTCATGACTAACCACTCACCTACTCTCCCCCACAGACCCATCCACTCACCCATTCACTCACTCAGACACCCACTCACTCAGATACCCACCCACCCACTCAGTCACTCGCCCACCCACCGACGCACCCACAATCACCCACAGACAACACACGGGACACTGGGCTGATACAAGTGCGATAAGGGCAGACAGGGGGGCATTACCTGCTGCAACGTGACACCGACATTAACCAATTTCTCAAATGACCCGTCTCCCACCGCCTCTCTCTTTCCCTCTCTCTCTCTCTCTCGAGAGAAAGACCCACAATGAGGTGGAGGCTCATGTCTTGAGACTCTCTTGTAAAACCACTGCACTCATCCCTTCCCGAGTGCCCTACTCACTATCACTCCCCATTGAGCGTCTTGACGGGAGGGATCACTCTCTCGCTCGCCGGCAGAGAGCCACGGACACAGACATCGATTCTTAAACACTCGGTGGGGTGGAGTGGGGGGGGGAACAAAAAAAACTGGCAGCAAACAAAAAAAGGGACCCCCCCCCCCACACACAGGATCCGATGTCGGGTGTCCAGGCGAGGGAGAATTGAAAAAAAATGAGAAAGTTTAAAAAATACGGATGGACGGGCGGGCAGGCTTGTCCGTGAGCGTGGGTGGGTGGGTGGGTACGGCACACGAGGGGGTGGGGGGGGGCAGCACCACGCCCGGCCGCCTTTGTCTCCCCAATGCCGATGTTTACACATCGCACCAGGTACTCCTTTAAGGCCGAGTCGACATAGGGGAGGCCAAGGACCGGGTCATTTAATCGTCACTGGTGTTGGCCATGAGCGAAAATTAAATTCGTATGAGAGAGGCACGCCGCGCTTAAAGCATGAGCTGACCACTAGGGCTGTACTTGCACATACACACGTGGTTTTGTGTAGATGTATATACAGTCGTATGCAACACACGTATATACATACACACCACTTGTGTTGCTCAAGTAGGGTTTTTGCTGCATAATTGGTGACCACGTGAAAAATCTAATGGGGCTGGCACGGCACACGAGGGGGTGGGTGGCCAGCACCACGCCCGACCTCCTTTGTCTCCCCAGTGGCGATGTTTACACACCGCACCAGGTACTCGTTTGAGGCCGAGTCGACCTAGGGCAGCCCGAGGAACGGTTTTAGGTAATCGGCCACCGGTGTTGGCCGTGAGCGGGAATCGAACTCTGACCGCCGGGTTCGTAGCGCAGCGGCGCTAACCGCGACGCCACCGATCCCACTGGACACAAAGACAGACAGACAGACACACAGCACAGCACACACCCTAATTGACCCACTGAGCCCCAGATCTCACGTCCCCCCAGACTAAAAGCCACCCTCGCTTGGCTCTATCGCTCGCTCGCATCTCGACAAGCGCTCGCAACGATGGCGACCAAGGCGGTCGTGGCGCGGCGTGAGAGACGCGGACAGACACAAGCGCAGACGCGCGGACGCACGCACGGACAGGTGAGATCGCCCACGTGACCCACATGGACTCTCCCACCGAGGGTGACGTGCCTACATTGCCGCTCGCCGCACACAATCCCCACGTTGTGTGCGGCAGCGAGACGTGGGAAGACGTGGGGGTGGGGTCAGGGTTGTGGGGTGACCGCCGCAGAGAGATAGGAGATCGTCTTGAGAGAAGGATAATGTTCAGCGAGCATCTTTGTGAATCGGCGGTCGTTAAAGAGAGGCGGTCTTGTGTGTGTGTGTATGTGTGTGTGTATGTGCGTATGTGTGTGGGTATGTGTGTTTGTATGTGTGTGTATGTGTGTGTATGTGTGTATGTGTGTGTGTATGTGTGTGTGTATGTGTGTATGTATATGTGTGTGCGGGTGTGTGTATGTGTGTGTGTATGTGTGTGTGTATGTGTGTATGTATATGTGTGTGTGCGTGTGTGTATGTGTGTGTATGTGTGTGTATGTGTGTGTGTATGTATATGTGGTGACGTCACCGCCACTTAGTGGCGAATGGCGGTTGTTGTTGTATATGTGTGTATGTGTGTGTATGTGTGTATGCGTGTGTGTGTATGTGTGTGTGTATGTATGTGTGTGTGTGTGTATGTGTGTGTGTGTGTATGGGTGTGTGTATGTGTGTATGTGTGTGTATGTGTGTGTGTATGTGTGTGTATGTGTGTGTGCGTGTATGTGTGTATGTGTGTGTGGATGTGTGTATGTGTGTGTATGTGTGTGTGTTTATGTGTGTGTATGTATGTGTGTATGTATATGTGTGTGTGTATGCGTGTGTGTGTATGTGTGTATGTGTGTGTGTATGTATGTGTGTGTGTAGGAGCGGTGGTGCAGCGGTTAGCGCGCTGCACTACAAAACCCGGCGACCCGAGTTCGATTCCGGCTCACGGCCAACACCAGTGACGATTATCTGAACTGGTGCTGCGCCTCCCCTAGGTCAACTCAGCCTCAAATGAGTACCTTATGCGATGTGTAAATATTTTCACTGGGGAGACAAAGGCAGCCGGGCGTGGTGTTGGCCACCCACCCCCTCGTGTGCCGTGCCGGTCTTCATAGGGCGGTCACTAACAGCACTTGCCCCAACAGTCTGTTCAGGCTACACGGTAGATCTTTGTCTTTGTGTGCGTGCATGAGTGTGTCTGTGTTTGCATGTCTGTTTGTGTTGGCATGTGTGTGTCTGCCTGTATGTTCACCTGTGTTTTGTGTCTATGCATCTGTGTGAGTGTGCGTGTCTTTGTGTATGCGAGTTAGGGTCTGTGTGTGCATGTGTGTGAGTGTGCGTGTGTGTGAGTGTGCGTGTGTGTGAGTGTGCGTGTGTGTGTCTGTGTGTTCGCGTCGCTGTGCCGATGTGAAAATTCTCACATGGATTCTGATGCTGCCGATGATGCTGCTGATGACGATGATGCTGCTGATGACGACGATGCTGCTGATGACGACGATGTTGCTGATGACGATGATGCTGCTGATGACGAGGATGCTGCTGATGACGACGATGCTGCTGATGACGACGATGCTGCTGATGACGACGATGTTGCTGATGATGATGATGCTGCTGATGACGATGATGCTGCTGATGACGATGCTGCTGCTGATGACGATGATGCTGCTGATGACGATGATGTTGCTGATGACGATGCTGCTGATGACGATGATGATGATGCTGCTGATGATGATGCTGCTGATGACGATGATGCTGCTGATGACGATGCTGCTGCTGATGACGATGATGTTGCTGATGACGATGATGTTGCTGATGACGATGATGCTGCTGATGACGATGATGTTGCTGATGACGATGCTGCTGCTGATGACGATGATGCTGCTGATGACGATGCTGCTGCTGATGACGATGATGCTGCTGATGACGATGATGATGCTGCTGATGACGATGATGATGCTGCTGATGACGATGATGCTGCTGATGACGATGATGATGCTGATGACGATGATGTTGCTGATGACGATGATGCTGCTGATGACGATGATGCTGCTGATGACGATGATGTTGCTGATGACGATGATGCTGCTGATGACGATGATGATGCTGATGACGATGCTGATGACGATGATGATGCTGCTGCTGATGACGATGATGCTGCTGATGACGATGATGCTGCTGATGACGATGATGCTGCTGATGACGATGATGCTGCTGATGACGATGATGTTGCTGATGACGATGATGCTGCTGATGACGATGATGCTGCTGATGACGATGATGTTGCTGATGACGATGATGCTGCTGATGACGATGATGCTGCTGATGACGACGATGCTGCTGATGACGACGATGTTGCTGATGATGATGATGCTGCTGATGACGATGATGCTGCTGATGACGATGCTGCTGCTGATGACGATGATGCTGCTGATGATGATGATGCTGCTGCTGGTGACGATGATGCTGCTGATGACGATGATGCTGCTGATGACGATGATGATGCTGCTGATGACGATGATGCTGCTGATGACGATGATGATGCTGATGACGATGATGTTGCTGATGACGATGATGCTGCTGATGACGATGATGCTGCTGATGACGATGATGTTGCTGATGACGATGATGCTGCTGATGACGATGATGATGCTGATGACGATGCTGATGACGATGATGATGCTGCTGCTGATGACGATGATGCTGCTGATGACGATGATGCTGCTGATGACGATGATGCTGCTGATGACGATGATGCTGCTGATGACGATGATGCTGCTGATGACGATGATGTTGCTGATGACGATGATGCTGCTGATGACGATGATGCTGCTGATGACGATGATGCTGCTGATGATGATGATGCTGCTGATGACGATGATGATGCTGCTGGTGACGATGATGCTGCTGATGAGGATGATGCTGCTGATGATGATGATGCTGCTGATGATGACGATGATGCTGCTGATGACGATGATGATGCTGCTGATGACGATGATGCTGCTGATGACGATGATGATGCTGCTGATGACGATGCTGCTGCTGATGACGATGCTGCTGCTGATGATGATGCTGCTGATGATGAGGATGATGCTGCTGATGACGATGCTGCTGCTGATGACGATGATGCTGCTGATGACGATGATGATGCTGCTGATGACGATGATGCTGCTGATGACGATGCTGCTGCTGATGACGATGATGCTGCTGATGATGACGATGATGCTGCTGATGATGATGATGCTGCTGATGATGACGATGCTGCTGCTGATGATGATGATGCTGCTGATGACGATGCTGCTGCTGATGATGATGATGCTGCTGCTGATGACGATGCTGCTGATGATGATGATGCTGCTGCTGATGACGTTGATGCAGCTGCTTGACATTTCTACACATCTTCTTGGTTCTTTCGGTAAAGTCACGTAGAAGGGAAATAATAAAAATCAAACATTATAAAATACTTTACCAAAAGAACCAAGAAGATGAATCCCTGAAGTCACGAAAGCTTTAAATCGAAATATTACTACTCTACTGATGCTACTGCTGATGATGATGCTGCTGCTGATTATGCTTTGACTGATTCTGCTGATGTGGCCGCTGATTCTGCTGCTGCTGCTGCCTGACACTCCTCTACTTTTTTTCGATTTAAAGCTTCTTTCGTGACTGCAGGGATTCATCTTCTTGGTTCTTTCGGTAAAGTCACGTAGAAGGGAAGTAATAAAATAATAAAAATAAAACATCATAAAATTTCGATTTAAAGCTTTCGTGACTGCAGGGATTCATCTTCTTGGTTCTTTCGGTAAAGTCACGTAGAATGGAAATAATAAAATAATAAAAATAAAACATAATACAATAATTCTCACGACGTTTCGGCCACAACGCAAGCAGCCGTCCTCAGGTGAAGACCAGGTCTGTCGGGGAGACAGCGTCTGAATGAAACAACACCACGCTTGGAGCGACAGACCTGGTCTTCACCTGAGGACGGCTGCTTGCGTTGTGGCCGAAACATCGTGATAATTATTGTATTATGTTTTATTTTTATTATTTTATTACTTCCCTTCTACGTGACTTTACCGAAAGAACCAAGAAGATGAGCACAATGACAATAACGATGATGACGACGATGACGACGATGTAGAGACAAACGCTTCGCCTCACCTGACCGACAGCTCGCGACCCAGTCCCGACTTGCGCTCGCTCTCGCTCAGGATCTCCGCCACTGTGGGCAAGGCCTCCTTCAGAAGGGCAGGGCTCAGGGCATGTAGGGCACCGAGAGAGGCCACGGGCTGCACAGACATGCCCTCCCTCAAAAACTCACTGTGGGCACACGGACAAAAGGGGCACACGGGATACGGGAGGAAAACAACATTTCAGGACGTCCATCAAAGCCGTTACCATTCCGGATGATGCACGCGTACATCACCAGTTTTATAGACTCACACAGAGACCCATAGACTCGCACAGAGACCCATAGACTCACGCAGAGAGCCATAGACTCACGCAGAGAGCCATAGACTCACGCAGAGACCCATAGACTCACACAGAGACCCATAGACTCACACAGAGAGCCATAGACTCACGTAGAGACCCATAGACTCACACAGAGACCCATAGACTCACACAGAGACCCATAGACTCACACAGAGACCCAGACTTACACAGAGACCCATAGACTCACACAGAGACACATAGACTCACACAGAGACCCAAAGACTCACACAGAGACCCATAGACTCACACAGAGACCCATAGACTCACACAGAGACCCATAGACTCACACAGAGACCCATAGACTCACGCAGAGACCCAGACTCACACAGAGACCCATAGACTCACACAGAGACCCATAGACTCACGCAGAGACCCAGACTCACACAGAGACCCACAGACTCACACAGAGACCCATAGACTTACACAGAGACCCATAGACTTACACAGAGACCCATAGACTCACACAGAGACCCACAGACTCACGCAGAGACCCATAGACTCACGCAGAGACCCATATACTCACACAGAGACCCATAGACTCACACAGAGACCTATAGACTCACACAGAGACCCATAGACTCACGCAGAGACCCAGACTCACACAGAGACCCACAGACTCACACAGAGACCCATAGACTCACACAGAGACCCATAGACTCACGCAGAGACCCAGACTCACACAGAGACCCACAGACTCACACAGAGACCCATAGACTTACACAGAGACCCATAGACTCACACAGAGAGCCATAGACTCACGCAGAGACCCAGACTCACACAGAGACCCACAGACTCACACAGAGACCCATAGACTTACACAGAGACCCATAGACTCACACAGAGACCCACAGAATCACACAGAGACCCATAGATTTGCCCTGGCAGTCTCCCTCAATTTGCTCTGAAGATGTCATCCTAGCAGCTGTTCCTCCTACAGACACCATCTCGCGAAGTGAATTGAGTTCCTGAAGAAGCTCCCAGGCACGTGGAGCGAAACGTTTGACATCGCGCCAAACAACTCGGAGCAGCGGAAACACAGCAGCAGAACCAACACGGAACCTACAGAGATCCTATAGAGATCCTATAGAGATCCTATAGAGATCCTATAGAGAACCTACAGAGATCCTATAGAGATCCTATAGAGATCCTATAGAGAACCTACAGAGATCCTATAGAAAACCTATAGAGATCCTATAGATAATCTACACAAAACCAACACAGAACCTATAGAGAACCTATAGAGAACCTATAGAGATCCTACAGAGAACCTACAGAGATCCTATAGAGAACCTATAGAGAACCTACAGAGATCCTATAGAGATCCTACAGAGATCCTACAGAGATCCTGTAGAGATCCTATAGAGAACCTATAGAGAACCTATAGAGAACCTATAGAGATCCTACAGAGAACCTATAGAGATCCTATAGAGATCCAATAGAGAACCTATAGAGATCCTATAGAGAACCTACAGAGATCCTATAGAGATCCTATAGAGAACCTATAGAGAACCTACAGAGAACCTATAGAGATCCTATAGAGAACCTACAGAGATCCTATAGAGATCCTATAGAGAACCTATAGAGATCCTATAGAGAACCTACAGAGATCCTATAGAGAACCTATAGAGAACCTACAGAGAACCTATAGAGATCCTATAGAGAACCTACAGAGATTCTATAGAGATCCTATAGAGAACCTACAGAGATCCTATAGTGATCCTATAGAGAACCTATAGAGAACCTATAGAGATCCTATAGAGAACCCACACAGAACTCACACACCACCCACACAGTATTGTGGGGTTGTGGGGTTTTTTCCAGAGAAAAATACACAAAAGACAAAGATCCGCCATGTAGCCTGAACAGCCTGTTAGGGCAAGTGCTGTTAGCGAGCAGCACCTGTGAAGGCCGGCACGGCAGAAGGGGCGAGTGGCCCACACCAAATGTTTACACACCGCACCAGCTACAACTCAATTGAGGCCCCAGTCGACCTGTATCAGAGGTCGCAACCGGGTACCTGATACCCGTACCCTACCCGATACCCGGCTACCCGTACCCGGCTGGGAACGGGTAGCCGTTTGCGACCCTGGTGCGGCCGGGTACGGGTACGGGTAGGCCGTGAGTCACTGGCGAGTCACCGTTTGTCACTCATTTCCCAACGTCTTGTCTCTTCTCACAATTCAAGTTCCTAGAATCAACCCACCCGCGCCTGCAACATGGCTTCATCCCAGAGGTCGCAATCGGGTACCCGTACCCGTACCCTAGCCGATACCCGGGTACGGGTAGCCGGGTATCGGGTAGGGTACCCGTTTGTGACCCTGGTGCGGCCGGGTACGGGTAAGGAATCAAAACCCGTTTGCGACCTCTGACCTGTTGGCAAGTGGAACTTCTTTCGCGCCGTACGGAGCCAAGCGTGCTAATTGGAAGACCAAGGGGATGGGCCCAGGACCACCGCTTCAGATTACACTGGTCAACACACTTTTTCTGGCATAAGGTATTCCAACGGTTTCAATGTAATTTTGGGGGGTGCTGATTCCAAATCTGGCATCAGTTTTTGTCCATCACATCAGGTTTTTGAGATATCAAATATTGCATTTTCAATAAAAACTGCGGAAGAAAAATCTTAAATAAATGTGGATATCTACATAACATGATATTATAAACGCACTATCCTAAAAATACAGCACCGTATTTCAACACTAAAGCAGTCGCTGACTGGCAACAACTTGCAATCATAAGTGACAGAGTTAATTTCGGGTAAAATCAATGAAAATGGGGTATGCCGATAGCATAAAAATGAGATGTGATAGAGCAAATCTGAGATCAGATTTGGAATCGGCACCCTGAAATTAGTCTAGAACAGCTGCAAAAGTCCAGGCCAGATTTTTTTTCTTTTTTTGTTGTTGACCAGTATAATCAACGTGTTTGGGTGAGATCGCGTTATTTATAAATGTGTCGTAACCCTCCACCACCCGACACGGCCAATCAGCAACAAAAGTGTCACGTTGACAAAAGACAAAATAATAGCCGCAACATTTACAACTAAAACAAATTGAGTACGACGATGATGCTGGATGCAATTACCAGCGAATTACCAGCGAAACGTCGTACAACTAAAACATAGTATATGTTATCGTCACAGGCGTCGGTGGACCAAAACCCGGGGTATCGAACTCGGCTCGCCTGGTTTGTAGCGCAGCGCGCAAACTGCAGCGTCGGTGAAACTTGTACGTGAAGGGGTTACAATTTGACGAGTTGAATTAACACGGAGTGTAAACACATTCGATTGGCCATGATCTGTGGATGATTTGGGTTCCCACCAGCAGTGATTTAATTGTGTATGCATGGACGTGCACAAGTCGTGTTAATGCACGGATGCATTAGTAACTAATTCTGTCTCGAGTCTACACACACACACTCTCTCTCGCTCCCCCCCATATCTCACACACAAAAAACAAACAAAGACAAAGATCCCCCGTATCGCCTTTTAACACTGTTGGGGCAAGTGCTGTTAGCGAGCACCTATGAAGGCCGGCACGGCACACGAGGGGGCGGGTGGCCAGCACCACGCCCGACCTCCTTTGTCTCCCCAGTAGCGATGTTTACACACCGCACCAGGTACACATTTAAGGCCGAATCGACCTAGGGGAGGCCCAACAGCGGCAGCGCAGTGGTTAGCGCGCTGCACTGAGAACTCAATAACGGTGACGAATACTTGAACCAATCCTGGGCCTCCGCTAGGTCGACTCAGCCTCAAGCGAGTACCTGGGGTGCAGTGTGTAAGCATTGGCACTTGGGAGACAAAGGCGGCCAGGCGTGGTGGTGGTGGTCGTGGACACCCACCCCATCGTGTGCCACAGTGGTGGCCTTCATAGGTGGTGAAACTTTGTCTCTATCCAGTAAAACCTTGGATTGCGAGTAACTCGGTCTGCGAGTGTTTTGCAAGACGAGCAAATTTTTTTTAAATATTAATTTGATAAACGAGCGAGGTCTTGCAACACGAGTAGCACGTGCATACGCTTTGTCTGCCGATTGTCACGTGATCACAGCTGATATACGAGTGTGCTTTGGATTACAATCACGTTTTCGGAACGAATCATGCTCGCAATCCAAGGTTTTATTTTTCGATTTAAAGCTTTCGTGCATTTCCCATAAATATGCTAAATTCCTCTTGATATGCAAATTCCTTTGTCAAGGCGCTCTTCCCCCTCCAACCCAGCAGCTTAAATATACGCTTCCAAGCCTGGTGGTGTTTCATTCAGACGCTGTCTTTCCGACAGACCTGTTCTTCACCTGAGGACGGCTGCTTGCGTTGTGGCCGAAGCGTCGTGAGAATTAGTTGATTATTTTTATTATTTTATTATTTCCCTTCTACGTGACTTCACCGAAAGAACCAAGAAGACGAATCCAAGGTTTCACTGTACATGTATTCGAGTGCTTATGCGTTGTGTATCTGCGTCCTCGTGTGTGTGCGAGACTGCCGTATTGTAATTGAAAATATGTGGAAGTGTGTATGTGTGTATATGTGTGCGTACGAGTGTGTGTACAGATGTATATATAGTGGGGAGCGGCGGTGTAGCGGTTAGCGCGCTGCGCTACAAACCCGGCGACCCGAGATCGATTCCCGCTCACGGCCAACACCAGTGACGATTATCTGAACTGGTCATGGGCCTCCCCTAGGTCGACTCAGCCTCAAATGAGTACCTGGTGCGGTGTGTAAACATCGCCACTGGGGAGACAAAGGCGGTCGGGCGTGGTGCTGGCCACCCACCCCCTCGTGTGCCGTGCCGGCCTTCATAGGTGCTACTCGCTAACAGCACTTGCCCCTACAGTCTGTTACGGCTATACGGGGGATCTTTAGTCTTTTTGTTGTACGGATCTCTAAATCTGAGTACGTCTGTGTAAGCGTGTGGGCATAGCGGAGAAGTCCTGTTGGTCCCTCGCGAGATTGAGTGGGTCGTGTACGTGCGTGAGTGCATACACAAACACAGACACGTTTACACGCTGAACTTCTTTCGCATCGTACATAGCCAACCGTGCTAATTGGAGGTGCGCTATGTCTGAGTGTTTATAGGTATTCATACGAGATAAGCCACAACACGTTGAGCTATCGTTTGTGAGTGCCCAGGTCGCCACTGACAAAGAGCTACACAGCTCAATGGGGGCCTATACCTGGTGAAAATAAAAATAAATTGTTGAGTTTTTAGTTGGCGCTAACCAGAGGTCGCAAACGGGTTTTGATTCCTTACCCCCCGTACCCGGCCGCACCAGGGTCGAAAACGGGTACCCGTACCCTACCTGATACCCGGCTACCCGTACCCGGCCGGGTATCGGGGAGGGTACGGCGACGGGTACCCGATTGCGACCTCTGGGATGAAGCCATGTTGCAGGCGCGGGTGGGTTGATTCTAGGAACTTGAATTGTGAGAAGAGACAAGACGTTGGGAAATGAGTGACAAACGGTGACTCACCAGTGACTCACGGCCTACCCGTATCCGGCCGGGTACGGGTAGCCGGGTATCGGGTAGGGTACGGGTATCGGGTACCCGGTTGCGACCTCTGGCGCTAACCATACCACCCCCTCGTGTGCCGTGCCGACCTTCATAGCCGCCGCTTTCGCTTTAAAGAACTTGCCGCAGCTGTCTGTTGAAGGCTATATGGGGGATCTGTGCGTGTACTAGCGTGGGTCTATGTACTAATGGGGAGCCGTAGTGTAGCGGTCAGCGCGCTGCGTTACGAACCCGGCGACCCGAGTTCGATTCCCGCTCACGGCCAAAACCAGCGGCGATGATCGGAACCGGTCCTGGGCCTCCCCTAGGTCGACTCAGCCTCCAACGAGTACCGGGTGCGGTGCGTAAACGTCGCCACTAGGGAGACAAAGGCGGCCGGGCGTGGTGCTGGCCACCCACCCCCTCGTGTGCCACAGTGCCGGCCTTCATAGGTGCTGCTCGCTAACAGCACTTGCCCCAACAGGCTGTTCAGGCTACATGGGGGATCTTTGTCTACGTGTGTGCACGAGTGTGAGCGTAGCAGAGTTAGAATGTTGGCCCCCGCGGGGGAGAGAGGGGGGGCTGGGGGCGAGGGGGGGGGGCTGGGGGCGGGGGGGAGAGGCGGGGGGGGGAGCTGTGTGCGGCCCACAGAACACGTCTTCCGTCATCACCGCACATCCACTCCCCCCCCCCTCCCCGAGCACCCTCGGACAAAGCCCGTCGACATTGGGACGTCACATCGACAACTCCCGTACATTGATAAGTACACGCCGATACGTTGCACGTACGCAGAGATATTCACGCGAGTATACACACACACACACACAGAGCGCAAGGCATGTCTACACAGCAGAGGTCGCCAACGGGTTTTGATTCCTTACCCGTACCCATACCCGTACCCGGCCGCACCAGGGTCGCAAACGGGTACCCGTACCCGTACCTGGCCGGATACGGGTAGCCGGGTATCGGGTAGGGTACGGGTATCGGGTACCCGGTTGCGAACTCTGCTACACAGGGACACACAGACAACTCCCGTACGTATATAAGTACACGCAGATACAACAACCGTCATTCGCCACTAAGTGGCGGTGACGTCACCACGACGCTTGTGCCAGGCCACGTGCACCTTGAGGCCACGTGAAGTGTCGAACGCCCGCTGGCAGGAGGTCACGGGGCAGACCCAGCAGGTGCCACGGGTCGACTGACTGAGATGACCGAGATGACTGGCTGATGCACCAGATGCATTGCATGTACACACAGACATATTCACACGAGTATATACACACACACACACAGAGCACCCTCGCACATATACGTACAGATGTCTGCAGGCAAGTAAATACATTGCATGTACAGATAGAGAAACTAATATAAGTATATATCAGAGGTGTGGACTCGAGTCATGTGACTTGGACTCGAGTCATGTGACTTGGACTCGAGTCAGACTCGAGTCATGAATTTGATGACTTGCGACTCGACTTGGACTTGCATAACAATGACTTTGTCCCACCTATGAGGTGTGGACTCGAGTCATGTGACTTGGACTCGAGTCAGACTCGAGTCATGAATTTGATGACTTGCGACTCGACTTGGACTTGCATAACAATGACTTTGTCCCACCTCTGGTATATATATACAAAAGACAAAGATCCGCCGTATGGCCTTAACAGGCTGTTGGGGCAAGTGCTGTTGGCGGGCACCTATGAAGGCCGGAACGGCACACGAGGGGGTGGGTGGCCAGCACCACGCCCGACCGCCTTTGTCTCCCCAGTGGCGATGTTCACTACGCACTGTACTAAGTACTCATTTGAGGCCGAGTCTACCAAATTTGACGTATTCCAAAGCGGTCGTATACCGAGGTACAACTGTACAACGATCTACAACTAGCCCAACCGGCGATGGATATCCATTGTAATTTATATGCATTCATTAATCCCCCCCCTCGCCTTCGCACAAGAAGGGCTCACAAGTGAAGTCGTCACATCTACCCCTCTATCTGAGGAACGAAACAGGAGGATGTTTTCACAAATCTGGCTGTCCGCCGAATAAAGCTGGTTGTAATTACTGGCGAAACGTCGTACTGGGATTGTAAATGTTGTGGCTTGGCTCTCCGACACACAACCGGTGTGCTGTACTAATATACTACACTATACACTACTATACCCCTACACAACTATACACTACTCTATACACTACTATACCCCTACACTACTATACACTACACTATACACTACTATACCACTACACTACTGTACACTACACTATACACTACTATATCACTACACTACTATACCACTACACTACTATACCACTACACTATACACTACTATACCACTACACTACTGTACACTACACTATACACTACTATACCACTACACTACTATACACTACACTATACACTAGTGCTGTACTAGTACACCACACTATACACTACTATAACCCTACACTACTATACACTATATATTACTATACCACTACACTACTATACACTACACTAGACACTACACTACTATACACTACACTATACACTACTATACCACTACGCTACTATACACTACTATACACTAGTGCTGTACTAGTACACTTCACTATACACTACTATACCCCTACACTACTATACACTACATTGAACACTACTATACACTACACTACTATACACTACACTATACACTACACTATACACTACTATACACTACACTATACAATACACACTGGTGCTGTACTAGTCACGAATTGGCCACGTTCTGTTTCCGTGACAACCCTTACTAGTTGTCTGTGTCAGGTGGTGGAGGGTTTAACGACACACTTATACATTTATGCGATCTAACCCAAAAAAAACCTCTATTGTGGATGATATTGGTCGCGAAAGCCTCCGACGTGTTAAACTGATGACCAGATTTGCCACGACCTGTCCCACAACACAAACATTGTCTCTCTCTCTCTCTCCTGGGTTCATTGAAACCCACGTATAGTTGGTCATCGATCATCCGGCTGCTACTTCCAACATTGCACCGGACGATCGCTGCAAAGTATGAACTGTGTTTTGATTTAGTTGCGCTGATCTTAAAGGTGCATTGAAAAATGTTGATACTCCGACTGATGCTCCTGCTGTTGTGGAGTGACTCATGCAGCCAGCTGTGGCTGTAGGGTTTTGGTGGTACATGTTGTTTATGTCGTTTATTGTGAAAATTCGGTCACGGTTCCTATGATCACTGTTTCATTGCTTTTATGGCTTTATTTTGGTGATTTTCGAAAAGTTTTTTGGTTTGGCCATGTTTGTTTGTTGTAGTACAGAGTTAGACTGATGGCCTTAATCTAAGTTGTCTTGTGGTTGTTGTTGTTGTTTGACTTGCATCCCACTGGGATATTTGCACACAGCGTTGGTGTACAGTGCTTTTTCTGCAATATTTTGCTCTTTTCTTGGATTTTCTGTTTGCACTCAGTCACATATTCACTTTAAGATGTTTTTTTGTTCATGTTTTTGTTTTCTGTTTGTTGCGGTTGCACCCGATTCAAGAGCCGAATGGCTCACAGGGCTATACCTAATACATGAACTTGAACGACGGTGCCGGGCGCAGTGGCGGAGCCAGGATTTTCAGGTAGGGGGGGCGGGGGAAACCCCTCCAGCAATGAAAAATGACAGAGGAGTTGTTATTAAGGATTTGTCCCTTGCTTTCTATTCGACGCGTTGTGTGATCGGCATCGTGCTCACTTAAGGTGAATGCCTTCAGGGAAGTCGTGTGCTGTAGACACAACTGCGCACGATTATGTGAGTCACTTATAACCGCTTTGCCGTTACTTATTGCCAATTATGGACTCAGACTTTTGTCCTATCATCTCATAGAGTCCCTGGAACGTAATAATATGCTACACAGTGGCACTGGGAGTCGCAAAATGCCGATTTATCTCCATGTATATAAAAGGGAACGTTGTGATTATGTGTGTCTGTTCAAAATGTTTAGCGTACTTCCCGACATGCAACAAACTTGACATTTGCCATGTGGGTACTTTACAGACTGTACACCATGCACAAATTATAAAAATACACTTTTTTGGGAGAGGGGGGGGAGCTCAATAATGCAAACATTTTTTGCACGGCAAGTGAGCTGTGACGTCAAATCTGTCACGTGACCCGCGCATGTGGAAGCGTAACGCATTGTAGTGTCGTGCTTAGCGCTACGCTGCGCTACGAACCCGGCGACCCGAGTTCGATTCCCGCTCACGGCCACCACCGGTGACGATTATTTGAACCGGTCCTGGGCCTCCCCTAGGTCGACTCAGCCTCAAACGAGTAACTGGTGTGTTGTGTGTGAACATCGCCACTGGGGAGACAAAGGCGGCCGGGCGTGCTGGATCCA
This sequence comes from Lampetra planeri, assembly GCF_965212315.1. Classification (NCBI taxonomy): domain Eukaryota; kingdom Metazoa; phylum Chordata; class Hyperoartia; order Petromyzontiformes; family Petromyzontidae; genus Lampetra; species Lampetra planeri. The sequence continues at coordinate 2,300,705 of NC_136163.1, forward strand.
AGTTAGAGGTCGCAACCGGGTACCCGATACCCGTACCCTACCCGATACCCGGCTACGGGTAGCCATTTGCGACCCTGGTGCGGCCGGGTACGGGTACGGGTAGGCCGTGAGTCACCGTTAGTCACTCACTTCGGCTAGGGTACGGGTAGGGAATGGGTACCCGTACCCGGCCGGGTACGGGTAAGGAATCAAAACCCGTTTGCGACCTCTGATCCAAGTCCCGGGCGAAGCCGGGTAGCACAGCTAGTTACTAATAAACTCCAATGGTCCGATCGAAATTAGAGATTTCGATCGGATCATTGGGGGGGGGGGGGGCACGTGCCACCCCCCCCCCTCCCCACTGGCTCCACCACTGGTCTGGCGATCGGCACGGTGCGTGTGACGAAAAGAGTATCTCCGCTTGATTTCGTTGTTAAATATTATACACAGAACAGTATACACTACATACAACTTACACAATGAAAATGCTGCACGTGTATATATATACACATCAGCCAGTGCAGAGTCTTTGAGATTGAAGTGGTAAGTACGGTACAGTAAATACGATAACTTCTTAAAGATATTTCTTCGTCTAATTTGTATGTTTATCTATGCCAATTGCACATAATAAACACATTTAAAACACAAAAAATCACATAACACCTACATACATTGTCACACACAAAAAGCAGCTATTTTAAATCATGATGATGTCGATATTATGCGGCAATTTTGAAAATCCGGCGCCCCCCCCCCCGCACCCGCCGGGTAATGATACATAATCGATAATCGACTATAATTCGTCGCTAAACCTCACCACCCACATGCCGCATGACGCGCGCAACACAAGTCCGTACGTTCTGCGAGCAGCGCTCACGATCCACTGGAGTGGAGCCAGAAAAACACGAGAACGCGGCTTTTTGGTGGCTTGGAAGAGGCGAGACTAAAAAATTAACCCGTAAAAACAAAGTTTTTCACTATAAATCCTTTATATGCGTGGCGGCTAGAGTCCTCTCGTCCTCTGGCTTGAGATGGCTGCCACCTATGGGTCAGATAATTGCCTGCCACCATTAAGCAATTGGTAATTAAATATAATTTATTTTTGTCCTAAAAAGTGTCACATTTTGGAAAAATTTTCACTAAAAGTAATTGTCACGCACAACGAGGCTGTGTGCAAAATGTCAGCTCGATTGGATCACGGGAAGTGGGTTAAAAAACGACCGAAAGATTTGCACGGTCGTAAGCAAGCAAGCAAGCAAGTGAACTTAATATAAAGGATTTAAAAATAAAATTGCACCAACGCCGAACGTTACGGTTGATCGTCACGAAATTATTAAATAAGGAAACGGAATGTCACAGCGAATGAGACGTGCAAAAAGCACGAAACGGACCTGTCAATTATTTCACGATGTTGCTTTTGCTTTTTCTCTTTCCTTCCCCCTGCTGTAAAAGCGGTCACTGGATCTCCTAGGGCCAAATGAAATATTTCACATCGCTTGAGTAGAAATTACGCCAGGAGCCTTACATTTACATTTTTATACATTCATAATTAATATTACTAGTGCTTCTACGAGCGCCATCATCGTCATTGTCTTGCCACCGTCAAACGCGCGCGTGCGTGCGCGTCCGTTTCAGGCGATGGGGCGGGCGGGGGGAGTAAGTTAGTGTTTACCAAGGTGGCAATTTCAGTTTAAAGATCGCAAAGGGATTTTGCTCGATAAAGCCTCCGTTATTTTTACAAGACAAATTTAAAAAGTTTCTCCCCACGTTATATACCGACGAAAACGGAAGGGGGCTACGTTCGCGCCCGCGTGGATCATGGCGATTTAGCCTTTTCTGTTTTCGTTTACCGAGTACGCGAAGAAATGAAAGCGCGGGTTGGAAATATTCGCGAAGGCAAGGCGCGGAACAAACATGTTTCTTAGCATTATTGTTAAGGTGCATTTCTTGTTGGTCGGTAAATTTCCCAACGTGTGTGTACAGATGCAGCCTTTGCTCTCCCACCCCGAATTCGCGCCCTTAACCGGCGCGTCGCGTCACCGAGGACCGAGCGTCCGCCCCCGATCGCTCTCTCAGAGCGGCGGCGAGCCTCCCGCGGCCAAGTTTACGGAGGTTCTAAACGGAGAGACGGTACCGGTTGTACAATTTATACCATCTTCCAGATTCGTCCTCGAACGTAATGAATAAAAACCATTTGCTCCCGCCACGCTCGCGTTTACGGCTCCGTGCGTTTGCCCGGCGCGGCTCCATCTCCTCTTCCTCTCCCCCGCCGCCTCGTCGCCCATGAGCGAACGTCTTTCCAACGTCGACGGCAAAACATGTTTTTTTAATGTTTGCGATGGTCACAAGAACACACCCCATCCCCCACCACCCCCCCCCGTCTAGCCGCCCGACACGAAAGGGGCAGGTATCAACCCGTGCACACTTGGAAGGTAATGTTTGCTGTCAGCTTGTCGCATGCGATCATACGCCTTGTTTGACAATTACTAGAAACCAGCGATGTGCATCCATCAATTTGTGTAGCGACAAAAAAAAATATTGGAAAATAAATAAACAATAAGCGCGCAAACGGTGGGGGGGGGGGGGGGGGATGAAAGGGGGGGTGGATAAAAGACGCACGGACGCGCGCCGTTTTGCCGTTTGGCCCAAATAAGCACAGCGGAGGTTTTTGTTGAAAGTGGGTGACTTGTCATTTACAAATCCGATGGAAATATCGCTCAAGTCCGAGCCAAGGGTTTTCATCCGATGGACTGAGGTCACTCGGTTCGCGTCGCGAATTAAAAAGCGGCCGCCGCATTCGACCGTCGGCCCTTGGCCCGCGAACGCTAATCCCGAGATTGAATTTACTTTTTTAGAATAATAACAACAACAAAAAGCTTCCCGTGAAAACATTTAAATGCCATCGCGAGGCGCGAATTCAAGCCCAAGGAGATTTAATAAAACGTGAAATTCGGTTTGAAAATTAAAACAGCCGGCTTTATCTGCCACATGAACACAACCTAACCCCAAGCGCAACCAACGTGTCAAAAAAACAAAACTACTTCTCTCACTTTCGAGTTATTTCTGCGGCGAAAATTGGAACGCGAGCCCCCCAGTGTGGCACCGGGCAAAAAGCCACGACGCTTGGCTACAAATCTCCGCCAATCTTTGTGGGCGCGGTCGATCGTGAGCAACTTTTACGACGTCGGGTACAACTTGAGACGCCGCAGACACCTGTTGAATGGAACGAGGCGAGGGCCAAACATTTTCTGCCGACCCCCGACGTTGTTTTGCGAGCGAAAATCTCACGCAACCTTCTCGGTCGGACGCGCGCAACGGCCCCGCTTGTGCCCGTGACGACACCCCGCGACGCCACGTGACCACTGGGGAAGGGGAGGGGGGTGGGGCGGCACGAACCGCCGCTAAAAAGTTAGAGGACAACTCGCTCGACATTTTGTCAGAGTCGGTCGACGAAGATGAAAGGAGCGATCGGTTGATCGACGGGCGGGGAGCACGACTGGCAAGTTCGTGGTGTAGGGGGAGGGGCGGGCTCGCACATAACGGGCTGCGTCGGAGACACTGAGACCGGAGTGGCTAAGATCACGGGGCCTTCAAAAGTACCGCTGCCGAGGATTAAACCGTGTCGACGCGCGCGTCACGGCGTTTGCGACTTCGCGGACCCCGCGAGCCCGAGGCAAAAAAACGAAACGCGGTGGAGATCGGCTCACAGCTTCGTGGTCGAACTAAAATGATGTTCAACGAATTGTTTGATTTCTACCAGGTGTAAGACCCCCCCCCCCCCCCCCCCACCGAGCTACGTAGAATTTTTTTTCAGGTCAGAAGCGACCCGGCCACCGCAAACGAGGGCGGCGCAACGAAGTTGGTGGCTTATCGCCGTGCGGAAACTTAAGGCTCCGAATGCGCGACGTCGATTCTTGATGTGGAGGGGAACAAAACGGAGGTCAATCCACAGCTGGATGAAGGAACTCTTCCCCCTGCTGTGTAGGCCACGGGTTGTCGTTTGATCACACTTCACCATGTCGGTGAGTGCGACTTTGCAGAAGAGTTGGAGGTGGCCCGCGCCGCTTCTGGTGTCACTCACCACGGACGGCAGCCGTGGCCGGCAATCCCAGCCAGGTTTTGCCGGGTCAGTAGCGCGGCGCGCTAACCGCTGCACCGCCACTCCCCTACGGTTTACTTGAACACGGCTAAATGGTCAACACGCGGGATGACCGATACACGGAGGGGGAAACAACTCGTGACGTTGAAATGTATAGCGGACAAATACTCTAAAACGCATGTTTCTTGGTCTCGCTGAAGCACGTCATTCAGGAGACGCTGGCTCCCCGGCCACAGGAATGTGGAATTTCCACCATCGGACTGGTACACGGGAGGGGGAAACAACTCTGAGCAGAGCATTGAAGCAGTCTCAAGTCAAGACACTGGTCGTGATGTCTGGTCTCCAAGACACGGACCCTGAGAGCCAGTCTAAACTCAAGACACAGATCCTAAAACCCGGTCTAAACTCAAGACACAGATCCTAAAACACGGTCTAAACTCAAGGCACAGATCCTAAAACACGGTCTAAACTCAAGACACAGATCCTATAACCCGGTCTAAACTCAAGACACAGATCCTAAAACACGGTCTAAACTCAAGACACAGATCCTAAAACACGGTATAAACTCAAGACACAGATCCTATAACCCGGTCTAAACTCAAGACACAGATCCTAAAACCCGGTCTAAACTCAAGACACAGATCCTAAAACACGGTCTAAACTCAAGACACAGATCCTAAAACACAGTCTAAACTCATGACACAGATCCTAAAACCCGGTCTAAACTCAAGGCACAGATCCTAAAACACGGTCTAAACTCAAGACACAGATCCTATAACCCGGTCTAAACTCAAGACACAGATCCTAAAACACGGTCTAAACTCAAGACACAGATCCTAAAACACGGTCTAAACTCAAGACACAGATCCTATAACCCGGTCTAAACTCAAGACACAGATCCTAAAACACAGTCTAAACTCAAGAGACAGATCCTAAAACCCGGTCTAAACTCAAGACACAGATCCTATAACCCGGTCTAAACTCAAGACACAGATCCTAAAACACGGTCTAAACTCAAGACACAGATCCTATAACCCGGTCTAAACTCAAGACACAGATCCTAAAACACGGTCTAAACTCAAGACACAGATCCTAAAACACGGTCTAAACTCAAGACACAGATCCTAAAACACGGTCTAAACTCAAGACACAGATCCTAAAACACGGTCTAAACTCAAGGCACAGATCCTAAAACCCAGTCTAAACTCAAGACACAGATCCTAAAACACAGTCTACACTCAAGAGACAGATCCTAAAACCCGGTCTAAACTCAAGACACAGATCCTAAAACCCGGTCTAAACTCAAGACACAGATCCTAAAACACGGTCTAAACTCAAGACACAGATCCTAAAACCCGGTCTAAACTCAAGACACAGATCCTAAAACCCGGTCTAAACTCAAGACACAGATCCTAAAACCCGGTCTAAACTCAAGACACACATCCTAAAACACAGTCTAAACTCAAGACACAGATCCTAAAACATGGTCTAAACTCAAGACACAGATCCTAAAACCCGGTCTAAACTCAAGACACAGATCCTAAAACCCGGTCTAAACTCAAGACACAGATCCTAAAACCCGGTCTAAACTCAAGACACAGATCCTAAAACCCGGTCTAAACTCAAGACACAGATCCTAAAACCCGGTCTAAACTCAAGACACAGATCCTAAAACACAGTCTAAACTCAAGACACAGATCCTAAAACACGGTCTAAACTCAAGACACAGATCCTGAAACACGGTCTAAACTCAAGACACAGATCCTGAAACACGGTCTAAACTCAAGACACAGATCCTAAAACACAGTCTAAACTCAAGACACAGATCCTAAAACACGGTCTAAACTCAAGACACAGATCCTAAAACCCGGCCTAAACTCAAGACACAGATCCTAAAACCCGGCCTAAACTCAAGACACAGATCCAAAAGCACGGTCTAAACTCAAGACACAGATCCTAAAACACGGTCTAAACTCAAGACACAGATCTTAAAACACGGTCTAAACTCAAGACACAGATCTTGAAACCCAGTCTAAACTCAAGACACAGATCCTAAAACCCAGTCTAAACTCAAGACACAGATCCTAAAACACAGTCTAAACTCAAGACACAGATCCTGAAACCCGGTTTAAACTCAAGACACAGATCCTAAAACCCAGTTTAAACTCAAGACACAGATCCTAAAACACAGTCTAAACTCAAGACACAGATCCTAAAACCCGGTTTAAACTCAAGACACAGATCCTAAAACACGGTCTAAACTCAAGACATAGATCCTAAAACCCAGTCTAAACTCAAGACACAGATCCTAAAACACAGTCTAAACTCAAGACACAGATCCTGAAACCCGGTTTAAACTCAAGACACAGATCCTAAAACACGGTCTAAACTCAAGACACAGATCCTAAAACACAGTCTAAAGTCAAGACACAGATCCTGAAACACGGTCTAAACTCAAGACACAGATCCTAAAACCCGGTTTAAACTCAAGACACAGATCCTAAAACACGGTCTAAACTCAAGACATAGATCCTAAAACCCAGTCTAAACTCAAGACACAGATCCTAAAACACAGTCTAAACTCAAGACACAGATCCTGAAACCCGGTTTAAACTCAAGACACAGATCCTAAAACACGGTCTAAACTCAAGACACAGATCCTAAAACACGGTCTAAACTCAAGACACAGATCCTAAACACAGTCTAAACTCAAGACACAGATCCTAAAACACAGTCTAAACTCAAGACACAGATCCTAAAACACGGTCTAAACTCAAGACACAGATCCTAAAACACGGTCTAAACTCAAAACACAGATACTAAAACCCAGTCTAAACTCAAGACACAGATACTAAAACCTGGTCTCAAGACACAGATCCTAAAACACGGTTTAAACTCAAAACAGAGATCCTAAAACCGGTCTAAACTCAAGACACAGACACTAAAACCCAGTCTAAACTCAAGACACAGATACTAAAACCTGGTCTCAAGACACAGATCCTTAAACACGGTTTAAACTCAAGACAGAGATCCTAAAACCGGTCTAAACTCAAGACACAGACACTAAAACCCAGTCTAAACTCAAGACACAGATCCTAAAACCCGGTCTAAACTCTAGACATAGATCCTAAAACACGGTCTAAACTCTAGACACAGATCCTATAACATGGTCTAAACTCAAGACACAGATCCTAAAACCCAGTCTAAACTCAAGACACAGATCCTAAAACACGGTCTAAACTCAAGACACAGATCCTAAAACACGGTATAAACTCAAGACACAGATCCTAAAACCCGGTCTAAACTCAAGACACAGATCCTAAAATACGGTCTAAACTCAAGACACAGATCCTAAAACCCAGTCTAAACTCAAGACACAGATCCTAAAACACAGTCTAAACTCAAGACACAGATCCTAAAACACAGTCTAAACTCAAGACACAGATCCTAAAACACGGTCTAAAACTCAAGACACAGATCCTAAAACACGGTCTAAACTCAAGACACAGATCCTAAAACACAGTCTAAACTCAAGACACAGATCCTAAAACACGGTCTAAAACTCAAGACACAGATCCTAAAACGCGGTCTAAAACTCAAGACACAGATCCTAAAACACAGTCTAAACTCAAGACACAGATCCTAAAACACAGTCTAAACTCAAGACACAGATCCTAAAACACGGTCTAAAACTCAAGACACAGATCCTAAAACACGGTCTAAACTCAAGACACAGATCCTAAAACCCGGTTTAAACTCAAGACACAGATCCTGAAACACGGTCTAAACTCAAGACACAGATCCTAAAACCCTGTCTAAACTCAAGACACAGATCCTAAAACCCTGTCTAAACTCAAGACTCAGATCCTAAAACACGGTCTAAACTCAAGACACAGATCCTGAAACACGGTCTAAACTCAAGACACAGATCCTGAAACCTGGTCTCAAGACACAGATCCTAAAACCCGGTTTAAACTCAAGACACAGATCCTGAAACACGGTCTAAACTCAAGACACAGATCCTAAAACCCTGTCTAAACTCAAGACACAGATCCTAAAACCCTGTCTAAACTCAAGACTCAGATCCTAAAACACGGTCTAAACTCAAGACACAGATCCTGAAACACGGTCTAAACTCAAGACACAGATCCTGAAACCTGGTCTCAAGACACACGTATACTTTGGGTAAAAAAAAACAGTGATCCTATTTATTTGTTTGCATTCATTTATTTTGCATATCATGTTTATGCTGCCGATGTAGTTGCGAGTTTTTGGACGAATTTCAAGTTGGGTTTGAGGCTAAAAATGTAATTGCATTTGTTTGTGATTTTTAATTGAAAATGTGCAGCGAGGGAGCGGAGATGGGATGAGAGGGAGATGGGCAATGAAATGGGATAGCAAGGACAGACACGGATAAAATAGTGAAATTGAGAGATACGGAGAGACACAGAGAGAAAAACACGCTTGCGTAGAGAGAATTACACTCACACATACACACATAGCCACACACAAACACACATAGCCACACACAAACACACAGCCACACACATAAACACACATAGCCACATACATAGCCACACACATAGCCACACATAAACACACATAGCCACACACACACATAGCCACACACATAGCCACACATAAACACACATAGCCACACACAAACACACAGCCACACACATAAACACACATAGCCACATACATAGCCACACACATAGCCACACATAAATACACATAGCCACACACACACATAGCCACACACATAGCCACACATAAACACACATAGCCACACACACACATAGCCACACACATAGCCACACATAAACACACATAGCCACACACACACATAGCCACACACATAGCCACACAAACACACATAGCCACACACAAACACACAGCCACACACATAAACACACATAGCCACACACAAACACACACATACACACACAGCCATACACATAGCCACACACACACACAGCCACACACATAGCCACACACACACATAGCCACACACAAACACACACATACACACACAGCCACACACATACACACACATAGCCACACACACACATAGCCACACACGCACCCACTTGCACATATACGCACACAGATGCACAAAAGTACGCATGCGGTCACACACACACTTACTTACACAACGAAATACATACGCACCCAATCACATGCACACACACACACACACTTACTTACACAACGAAATACATACGCACCCAATCACATGTACACACACACACACACTTACTTACACAACGAAATACATACGCACCCAATCACATGCACACACACACACACACTTACTTACACAACGAAATACATACGCACCCAATCACATGCACACACACACACACACTTACTTACACAACGAAATACATACGCACCCAATCACATGCACACACACACACACTTACTTACACAACGAAATACATACGCACCCAATCACATGTACACGCACACACACACTTACTTACACAACGAAATACATACGCACCCAATCACATGTACACGCACACACACACTTACTTACACAACGAAATACATACGCACCCAATCACATGCACACGCACGCACACACTTACATGCACAGAAATGCGCGCACATATAGAAGCACACAAACAGACAAAGGCATCGATTTCCCGTATAGCCTTCACAGACTGTCGGGGCAAGTGCTGTTGGCGAGCACCTATGAAGACCGACACGGCGCGCATGGGGGTGGGTGGCCAGCACCACGCCCGACCACCTTTGTCTCCCTAGCGGCGATATTTACACACCACACCAGGTACTCATTTGAGGCTGAGTTGGCCTAGTGGAGGCCCAGGACCGGTTCAGATAATCGTCACCGGGGTTGGCCGTGAGCGGGAATCGAACTCGGATCGGCGGGTATGTACCGTAGCGCGCTAACCGCTGCACTCCCGCTCCTCACACAGAATATCATACGAATGCACTCACTCCCATGTACACATACATAGCCAAACAGAAACCTACACACGCTCCCGCACACACTCATACACATATATAAAGACGCGCGCACACACAGACATGCACACGGCTAATTTGTACCATGGTAACATTTCTCCCCCAGCTCTTACCCGCTTTCCCACTCATTACGGAGTGCAGTTACTTGACCATACACAAGCCGACATGAATATTCATGAAGCCAGGGATGCTGGTGGCTGTGTGTGTGTGTGCGTGCGTGCCAGTGAGTGGGTGCGCGTGTGTGTGCATGTGCAGCGGTTAGCGGCAGTGTTGGGGTTAGCGTCTTGCGCCATGAACCCGGTGACCCGAGTTCGATTCCCGCTCACGGCCAACACCAGTGACGATTATCTGAACCGGTCCTGGGCCTCCCCTAGGTCGACTCAGCCTCACTTGAGTACCTGGTGCGGTGTGTAAACACCGCAACTATAGAGACAAAGGCGGCCGGGCGTGGTGCTGGCCACCCACCCCCTGGTGTGCCGTGCTGGCCTTCATAGGGGCTCGCTAACAGCACTTGCCCCTACAGTCTGTTAAGGCTACACGGGAGATCTTTGTCTTTTGAAAGTGTGTGTGCAAGTGCGTGTGTAAGTATTTATGTGGGGAGTGATAGTGCAGCGGTTAGCGCGCTGCGCTATGAACCCGGCGACCCGAGTTCGATTCCCGCTCACGGCCAACACCAGTGACGATTATCTGAACCGGTCCTGGGCCTCCCCTAGGTCGACTCAGCCTCACTTGAGTACCTGGTGCGGTGTTGAAACACCGCAACTATAGAGACAAAGGCGGCCGGGCGTGGTGCTGGCCACCCACCCCCTCGTGTGCCGTTGCGGCCTTCATAGGTGCTCGCTAACAGCACTTGCCCCTACAGTCTGTTAAGGCTACACGGGGGATCTTTGTAAGTATTTATGCACGTGCGTGCGTATAGAAGCATGTGTGCGAGCTTGCTTGTAAGCGCTCATATATGTGTGCGTGCGTGCAGGCAGCGAGGACTAGTGACACAGTGATTAGCGCACTGCGCTACGAACGGGCGACCTGCATGAAAAAAGCACATTAGCGCCACAGGGCAAGTCAAGCTGTACTGTGCTCTCCCCTAGGTCGACTCAGCCTTAAACGAAGCTATATTTGTAAAACATTACGTTTGGAAATTTTAATATTTTTTTTTTTTAAATTGATCATTGTCCTTGAATAACCGTGGCCTTATGGGTCGAATGTCAAATATGTAAGGGCTTGTACTCAGTGAGTTTACATGCAAATGAGTGGGTTTACATGAGGGGCTGCTGGGGGCTCTGGGATCCTAGGCAGATAACCCTTGGCGCCAGGCGCTAGGACCCCAGACACTTAAGCCCCTTGGCGCCACCAACGGGGGGGCTGTGTGTGCTCTGTGGGATATCTGGGGGCGCACACAACCCCACCCCTCGTTGGGGACGAGGCATAAAAGGGCAGCTCCCTGGCCGATCGAGGCCAGTCGCAGCTCAAGACCCAAGAGCCGCCAGCCAGCTTAGGACCCTGGACCCCCTCGTCCCGCTTGTCCTTGTAAGGGCCGGGACGCTGTGAGGGCCAGTGGTGGGACTCTGGGACTCCCGGCTCTACGTCCTTGTGAGGGCGAGTTCCGAGGAAGCCAGAGTCCAGTAGTTGTAGCCGGAGGACCCCAGAGAGTAGCCAGAGTAGTGTACCTAGGCTGTGTACCTAGGCTGTGTACCTAGGCTGTGTACCTAGGCTGTGTACCTAGGCTGTGTACCTAGGCTGTGTCGCTAGGCTGTGTACCTAGGCTGTGTACCTAGGCTGTGTACCTAGGCTCTGTACCTAGGCTGTGTACCTAGGCTGTGTCGCTAGGCTGTGTACCTAGGCTGTGTACCTAGGCTGTGTACCTCGGCTGTGTACCTCGGCTGTGTACCTAGGCTGTGTACCTAGGCTGTGTATCTAGGCTGTGTACCTAGGCTGTGTACCTAGGCTGTGTACCTAGGCTGTGTACCTAGGCTGTGTACCTAGGCTGTGTACCTAGGCTGTGTACCTAGGCTGTGTACCTAGGCTGTGTACCTAGGCTGTGTACCTAGGCTGTGTACCTAGGCTGTGTACCTAGGCTGTGTACCTAGGCTGTGTACCTAGGCTGTGTACCTAGGCTGTGTACCTAGGCTGTGTACCTAGGCTGTGTACCTAGGCTGTGTACCTAGGCTGTGTACCTAGGCTGTGTACCTAGGCTGTGTACCTACGCTGTGTATCTAGGCTGTGTACCTAGGCTGTGTACCTAGGCTGTGTACCTAGGCTGTGTATCTAGGCTGTGTATCTAGGCTGTGTACCTAGGCTGTGTCGCTAGGCTGTAACAGAGTATCAGGACTGTTGGAGTGTTGTGTTGTAATAAAGAAGTTACCTCTACAAGTGTCTCCGGAACCCATTACACGTGCGAATGAGTGAGTGGGCGTGCGAGTGCCTGTGACTGTGTGTGTGTGCGTGTGTGGCGTAGTGGCGGCACGGTGGTTAGCGTGCTGCACTACGAACCCGGAGAACCTGAGTTCATCTCCCGGCCCCACAGCCAACATCAATGGACAGTGATCACCTAACTCGGTCGTGGGGGACCCCCCCCCGACTGATTTAGGAAATGGCGAGACAAACGGAATCCAGGAAAGTCGCTGGCTCACACCGCCCACACCACATGGGTCTTGGCAGGCTTAGTAGGTTCCTCGCTAACGGCACTTGCCCTGAGGGGTGGGTGGAAAGAAGAGGTCGCAACCGGGTACCCGATACCTGTACTCCACCCGATACCCGGCTACCCGTACCCAGTCGGGTACGGGTACGGGTAGCCGTTTGCGACCCTGGTGCGGCCGGGTACGGGTAGGCCGTGAGTCACTGGTGAGTAACCGTTTGTCACTCATTTCGGGTAGGGTACGGGTATGGAACGGGTACACGTACCCTGCCGGGTATGGGTACGGGTATCCATTTGCGACCCTGGTGCGGCCAGGTACGGGTACGGGTAAGGAATCAAAACCCGTTTGCGACCTCTGGTGGCCAGGACCATCAGCTAGCCAACCTTCGTCTCCCCCGTAGCAGGTGCTCATTTACTCATTTAAAGCCGAGGCAACCCCAGGGCAGGCCCAGGACCGGTTCAAATATGTGCCACCGTGATTGGTCGCGAGTGAGAATTACACCCGGGTCATCGGCAGGTTCGTAGGTGGGTGTGCTAACCACTGCGCCACCACTCCACCTCATCCCACACATACAAAGCCAAAGACCCACCGATAGCCTTAACAGGCTGTAGGGGCAAGTGCTGTTCGCGAGTTACACCTACAAAGGCCGGCACGGCACACAAGAGGGTGTGTGGGTGGACAGCACCATGCCCGGCCGCCTTTGTCTCCCTAGTGGCGATGTTTACACACCGCACCAGGTCCTCATTTGAGGCTGAGTAGACCTAGGGGAGGGCCCAGGATCAGTTCATATATTCGCCACTGTTATTTGCATGTGCTCCCCGTGGTTGCGTGGATTTTTATACGAGTCCTCTCGTTTTTCCCTCCACGTTTAGAAACACGCGTTGGAGTGTTCAGCTGCTGCTGATGTAAATTCACACGCGATGAGAAGCCACTTGGTGTGAGCTGTCGTTCGCGATGGCCAAGTCTCTCCTGACAAAACCCTTACCCGGTAAACATAAAAGATTTTAGTTTGAGTGAGCGGGAATCGAACTCGGGTCACCAGTTGCGTAGCGCAGCGCACTAACCGCTACACTCCCGCTCCCACATACACAAAGATCCCCCGTATAGCCTTAACAGACTGTAGGGGCAAGTGCTGTTAGCGAGCACCTATGAAGGCCGCAACGGTACACGAGGGGGTGGGTGGCCAGCACCACGCCCGACCGCCTTTGTCTCCCCAGTAGCGATGTTTACACACCGCACCAGGTACTCATTTGAGGCTGAGTCGACCTAGGAGAGGCCCAGGACAGGTTCAGATAATCGTCACTGGTGTTGGCCGTGAGCGGGAATCGAACTCGGGTCGCCGGGTTCATAGCGCAGCGCGCTAACCACTACACTCCCGCTCCCACACACACACACCACAATCACACCCAATCACAACCACACCACATCACGCAGTCTACATGAAACACTCCCCAACCGTACTAAATATGCTAATAATCACCGCCATGCTCATTTAGAGCAGCGACTCAACTCCTGAGCAAGAAGCATCCAATCGCCCCGAAGCGACGCTCCCGCAACTTTTGCGGCGGAAAAATTATGAATAAAATAAAACTCGCTAAGCAATTTCATAGATTATGTTAAATCCGAACGCTACGGTAGCCCAGGGCAACAGTGCTTTTAATTTCCATTAAAACTAACGAGATTTATTTTTGTTTGTGGCGTTCTTGCGCAGCAACAACAGCCGAAAAAATGAAAAATACTGCCGTTGAATATTCAGGCGGCAACTTTATCTTTTTATTTTGCTCCCCGCCCCCCCGCACTGAACCCACCCCACCGAACCCACCCCACCCACACCCTCCCCATTATTTAAAAATCTCGGAATAAAGTTGGAGCGTTTAATATTCATTAGATGTTTTAGCCGGGCAGTACATTCAGCCCGGCAAATAAGCGGTTCTGGGCTGGGTCACAGCTACGAGGGACGACGCATCAATAACAATAATACATCATGATTAATAGTAATTGATTATTAATAATGATGAATTATTGATACTAGATTTCAAGTTTTCGTGACTGCATGGATTCCATACTCTTTGGTTCTTTCGGTAAAGTAACGTAGGGGAAAATAAAAAAAATAATAAAAATAAAAATATAGAAATAACTCAATTAAATAACGACGTTTCGGGCGCAACACAAGCAATCCGTCATCAGGTGCAAATATTTTTCGCTGACGAAGGACGCTTGTGTGTTGTGCGCGAAACGTCGTGATTTAATTTAGTTGTTTCTATTTTTATTTTTCGATTTGAAGCTTTCGTGACTGCAGGGATTCATCTTCTTGGTTCTTTCGGTAAAGTCACGTAGAAGGGAAATGATAGAATAATAAAAATAAAACATAATAAAATGCCGCGACTCTAAGCTTAAATATACGCTGCCAAGCTTGGCGGTGCTCATTGGGACGCTGTCTTTCCGACAGACCTGTTCTTCACCTGACGACGGCTGCTTGCGTTGTGGCCGAAACGTCGTGAGAATTTTATTTTATTACGTTTAATTTTTCTTTTTTCTTTTTATTCTCATCTTTTTTTCACCTACGTGACTTTACCGAAAGAACCAAGGCGTATGAATTATTGACAATGAATAATTGTTCGTAATTGTTGTTATTAATAAGGAAGCGATGGAGAAAATTACACAAAGAGGCAGAAACAGGTACACATGGTTGAGAGAACACTAATTCATACATTTCCACGCAAATGTATCCCTCTCACCTTGATACATTTCCATGATCTTGAAACTTGAAAAGACACTGAACATAAGATGATTACTCTTTGGTTCATCTTCTTGGTTCTTTCGGTAAAGTCACGTAGAAGGGAAGTAATAAAATAATAAAAATAAAACATAATACAATTATTCTCACGACGTTTCGGCCACAACGCAAGCAGCTGCTTGCGTTATTATGTTTTATTTTTATAATTTTATTACTTCCCTTCTACGTGACTTTACCGAAAGAACCAAGAAGATGAATCCCTGCAGTCACGAAAGCTTTAAATCGAAATATACTCTTTGGTTCTTTCGGTAAAGTCACGTGGGTATAAAATAAAATAAATCACGAAATTTGGGGACAATTTTAAAAAGGTTTGAAATGGGTGTAGCCCAAGGGTCATGGCCAGGGCTGGTGATGTTAATGTGAGAAATCAGCATGATGTTAATGTGAGAAGTTGGCATGTTAATGTGAGAAATTAGCATGATGTTCATGTGAGAAATTAGAGGGCACGGAAGTGGCTTTGTTAATGTGAGGGATTAGCATGATGTTCATGTGAGAGATTAGAGGGCACGGAAGTGGCTGTGTTAATGTGAGGGATTAGCATGATGTTCATGTGAGAGATTAGAGGGCACGGAGGTGGCTATGTTAATGTGAGGGATTAGCATGATGTTCATGTGAGAGATTAGAGGGCACGGAAGTGGCTGTGTTAATGTGAGAGATTAGCATGATGTTAATGTGAGAAATCAGAGGGCACGGAGGTGGCTATGTTAATGTGAGGGATTAGCATGATGTTCATGTGAGAGATTAGAGGGCACGGAAGTGGCTGTGTTAATGTGAGAGATTAGCATGATGTTAATGTGAGAAATCAGAGGGCACGGAAGTGGCTATGTTAATGTGAGAGATTAGCATGATGTTAATGTGAGGTATTAGCATGATGTTAATGTGAGGGATTAGCATGATGTTAATGTGAGAAATTAGCATGATGCTAATGTGAGAAATTAGAGGGCACGGAAGCGGCTATGTTAATGTGAGAGATTAGCATGATGTTAATGTGAGGTATTAGCATGATGTTAATGTGAGGGATTAGCATGATGTTAATGTGAGAGATTAGCATGATGCTAATGTGAGAAATTAGAGGGCACGGAAGCGGCTATGTTCACGTGAGAGATTAGCATGATGTTAACGTGAGAGATTAGCATGATGTTAACGTGAGAGATTAGCATGTAACTGTAAGATAGGAGGAGAGCAGCCTCCCTCGATGAGGGAGTGCAACCCAACGGGTGTATAATCCGAAGGGCCTGTGAGTATGAGAGATCGAAGAGAGAGGCACAGAGAGAGAGAGAGACACAGAGAGTCGAAATAACAGCTGACATAGGCAGGTTGGATGGAAACATCACAGTCAGTTAAGACTTCACCTGGTTAATAACGTCCTTACAATGATTGCTCATTTTGTACCCATCCTCTCGGTTGAAGTTGTGTTCTGTGTTTATGTATCTGGATGGCTTCATGAGCAAATCTCTGAAGGTAGCCGGTAGGTTTGCAGAGTACCTCCGTCTTGGAAAAAAATCAATTTCGCGTGAGCCCACAGCGTTAAAACAATGATCGGCAACGGCAGAGGTATTGGCCCCGCCGTGTTTCAGATCTGCCTTGTGCTCACGGACATTCACACGCCTCTATGGCCCTCTCACCCTTGATACCGGCTTGCTGGCTTCTGCACAGGCACGGCAGGAGAGTGAGCACACCGATGGGATTGTGTGGCACCGAACCTTCTCTTGCCCGTCAGCAGCAGCAGCCTATAACACCCTGTTATGCACGATGTGGTGGTCTGCACATCCAAAGCGAGCGTCCCAGGTGTTGACCCTGCTTAGCTCGCTGAGATCTGATGAGATCGGCCACTCTCTCCGGATGTCACGGCCACAGGGCTTCAGAGCGGAGTTAGTGAGCGCATTTTAACACGTAGGCTTTCGCGACCAATATTATTCATAATCAACGTTTTTGGGTTTAGATCGCGTTATTTATAAATGTGTCGTAACCCTCTACCACCGGACACGGCCAATCAGTGAAAAAGTGTCACGTTGACAAAAGACAAATAGTTCACTGCTTTAGCCCACCGGTGTGTTGTCTTTTGTCAACGTGACACTTTTGTTACTGATTGGCCGTGTCGGGTGGTGGAGGGTTACGACACATTTATAAATAACGCGATCTAAACCCAAAAACGTTGATTATGAATTAGTGAGCGCATACTTGTCCACGCTGTCACTTGGACATCTGTGAAAATGCGCTTCGAAGCTCATCGGATTCCTCCCCGATGAATAAAGATTCTGATGATGATTTAGGTTCGTGCGTGTGCGTGTGTGTGTGTCAGAGGTCGCAACCGGGTACCCGATACCCGTACCCTACCCGATACCCGGCTACCCGTACCCGGCTGGGTACGGGTAGCCATTTGCGACCCTGGTGTGGCCGGGTACGGGTAAGGAATCAAAACCCGTTTGCGACCTCTGGTGTGTGTCTGTGAGGGCGGGGGGCTGGTACCTGAGCGGAGGGAGGAGGGAAGAGACTGGGACGGTGTCCGGGTGGGACTGGACCATCTCCATCATCGCAGAGAGCAGCTCGGACGCCAGGGACCGCACTGAGACACAACAGAGAGAGAGAGACACAGAGGGACACACACACACACAGCGATGAGATAGAGACGTAGAAAAGAGACACCGACAACGGACACGCAGACTGACAGACAGAGCGACAGATAGGCAGACAGACACAGGTGAGACGGAGACGTGGACAACAGAGACGCGTGGACGAAACAGCGATACACAGACACGGACAGAGAGACCTGAACAACACGAGAATGAGACGCGCAGAGAGACAAAGACAGCCTCAACCGACACTTATCTCACAAATACACAGACACGCACGCAGACGCGGTACGGACAGAGAGACCTGAACAACACGAGAATGAGACGCGCAGAGAGACAAAGACAGCCTCAACCGACACTTATCTCACAAATACACAGACACGCACGCAGACGCGGTACGGACAGAGAGACCTGAACAACACGAGAATGAGACGCGCAGAGAGACAAAGACAGCCGACACTCATCTCACAAATACCGAGATGCGTGACCAGAGGCACGCGGCACAGAGAGACACACGGCCGAGACACGGACACGGGCGGGGTGGGCGGATCAGCGGCGGATCTCGGGGCCGTATCCCAGCATGCACCGGCGGGGTCTTGGACATGAGCGAGGACTCGCAGAGCCGACGGGAGGAGTGAGGGGACGTCGGCAGCGCTGCAGGAGACGTCGCGGCTCCGCTGGAAGACATCGCGCAGGAAGCAGAGAGTGTGCGCCAGGCGCGGCGGAGGAGGGGAACCAGCGCGGAACTGCAGGTGGTGGTCCCTGCGAACGGCAGCGTCGTCAGGATGAGGACGTTCGTTTTATTGGCGGTGGAGGAGGAGGAATGGCGGAGAGTTTGTCGCCGATAGTTTGTTGAGCTTCCCGCAGCAGAACCTCCGTTTAGCGCGGTTGGTTACGTGGTTACGTGGTTACGTGGTTACGTGACAATGTGGAAGAGGTTCAACGTAAGAACGTACACACCAGCGACAAAAGCTCTCTTTGAAAGACGCAGGGTGAGAAAGTTACAACAACAAACACAATACAATACCCACAATGGGGGTGCAAAGTGTCGGAGAGGTATGCAAATCACAAACGAACTAAACGAATATATATATTCTTGGTTCTTTCGGTAAAGTCACGTAGAAGGGAAATAATAAAATAATACAAATATTAAAAACACAATAAAAATTCCCACGACGTTTCGACTGCAAACACAAACGTCGTGATAATTTTTCTTGTTTTTTAAAATATCTGCATTATTTTATTATTTCCCTTCTACGTCACTTTACCGAAAGAACCGAGAATATGAATCCCTGAAGTCACGAAAGCTTTAAATCACAAACGAACTAAACGAACTCGATCTTACTTCGCCAGGCAAAGCCCACTGGGCTAATTCGTTTCTTTGTCAGAAGCAACAGGCCACAAATCACAGCCCCAACGAAGTGGCTCATCACGTGGGAATGTACAGCGGCAAAATAATCTCAACGCGAGATGTTCGATTCTAAATGTGGAGGTGGTCTCCCCCAGGTAGCCTTTACAGACTGTTGGGCAAGTGCTGTTAGCGAGTGGACACCTACGAAGGCCGGCACGGCACACGAGGGGGTGGGTGGCCAGCACCACCACGCCCAACCGCCTTTGTCTCCCTCGTGGCGATGTTCACACACCGCGCCAGCTACTCATTTGAGGCCGAGTCGACCTAGGGGAGGACCGGGAATGGTTCAGATAATTGCCGTGAGCGGGAATCGAACTCGGGCCGCCGGGTTCGTAGCTCCCGACATACAAAGACAAAGATCCCACCCTTAGTACTCAACTCAACCCAATTAGTCTCTATGGTCAAGGACATTGTACTATCTCCTGATGACATCCTCGTCAGTTTTGAAGTAGTGTCTCTGTTTACCAAAGTCCCAGTACCTGACACCCTGACAATAATTGAGGACTTGGTCCAACATGGATTGAATTCGGATGTACCTGCGCTGGTTAAGCATTGCCTCACCAACACTTATTTGACCTGGAATGGCACCTTCGACAAACAGAATGATGGTACCCCTATGGGCTCCCCCTTGTCACCAGTGATAGCCAACAAAGATCCCACCCCCCCGGTATAACCTGAATAGACTGTTGGGGCATGTACTGTTTAGCGAGCACACCCACCCACCCAGCCACACACTCGCTCACTCACTCACCCAAAACACTCACCTAACGCTCACCACCAGGTGCTTCCGGAAGGCTGCGACCTGCGTCTCCACGGGCGAGCGGAAGGAGTGGGTGAGCGCTGCGAGGAAGGGGGAGCTGGGGGGGTTTGGTTGGAGCCCTGGGGGGCCCGGTGGCGGGGGGCACAGCGAGGGGGGGCTCAGGCGATGGAACCACAGCCGCACCACGGTGGAGAGGATCTTCGGTAGGAAGGGAAGCTGAGGGAAGATCCGGGACATTCCCTGTGGGACACAAAAGACAAAGGATCCTCCGTGTCACCTACACAGGCCTTTGGGACAAGTGCTGAAGTAAAAGGAAACTTCTTTTTGGTTCTTTCGGTAAAGTCACCTGAGGACGGCTGCTTTAAATCGAAATTTAATAAATAATCGTCATCATGAAAAAAAAATTTACTTGAAAGTTCATCGCCATCTTTCGATTTAAAGCTTTCGTGACTGCAGGGATTCATCTTCTTGGTTCTTTCGGTAATTCAGACTCTGTCTACTTGACAGACCTGTTCTCCACCTGAGGACGGCTGCTTGCGTTGTGGCCGAAACGTCGTGAGAATTATTTGATTGTGTTTTACTTTTATTATTTTATTATTTCCATTCTACGTGACTTTACCGAAAGAACCAAGAAGATGAATCCCTGGGGTCACGAAAGAAGCTTTACATCGAAATAAAGGAAACTTGTATTTCACAAGGTCAGGCCCAGTTAGCGATTCAGCTCGTTGTCAGACGCGACCTGCCCAGGGCCGGATCGTGGTCCCGTGAGGCCCCTGGGCACATGTCGTCTGGAGGACCCCCCCCCCCCGCCCCCCGCCCCGCTTTCCTACATTGGTGTCTTCGTTGCCTTCCTCCTCGCAAAATCATCCACTAGACCAGGGGTCGGCAACCAAAATAACAAGAAGAGCCATTTCTTTACAATTCGGTACAAAATTCAGTATTTCAAGAGCCGCAATGCATCTGAGTACATATACTGTACTCACGTACATATCGTCAAGAAGCAGCCCGTAAAGAGCCGCATGCGGCTCCGGAGCCGTAGGTTGCCGACCCCTGCACTAGACGGTCAACATCTCGCTGTCTGACGAGGTCTGACTCTATTGACGATGAGCCGAGACGCGTTTGGCAACACGCTACTTCCGCAGCGAGTTTTTTTATTCTGCCTAAAAGGAGCAAATGTCCGCTCACCCTGGCAGTTTGTCACTGGCAAAGATAGACAAATCCGAAGTGACACGAAAAAACATTGGGGAACGCCAACTACAGATTAAGCGCCTGCAACGCCTCAAGCAATTTGGTTGGGCACCCTCAGAGTCAGACATGAAAGACTTTAATTGGATGAGTTCATTGGCAAAGTTCATGTCCAGGTCTGATGGATATGCAGCAGAGAGTGCATTTACCTTTTCCGCTATGACATCACTGCTAGACACCTGATCTGACATAAACAGAACTGCAAAGAGACCGGTCAAACGCTTGTAAGCATCCAAGCGATGCTCAAGGCATGCCACTAGCTTATCAATGACCACATTCAATGTTTCTATTCGAACTTCTCCCTCCCCTCAAGGGTCACACCTGGCTCTGAGCTCTCATCTGCAAATGTTTTGCGTTTCCTCTTCCGCTGAAGATCGTGCTCAGATGAACGAGAGACGCCTGTCACATTGAAGGCCGCCCTTTCAAAAGCCTCAAACTGGTCTCGCTGTCCCGCCACAAAACCCCTCCACGAAGACAAAAGCTGCGCCGCTACAGAGACGTCAATGCCACTTGTCTGTAGGTGCACGCTTGCGGCGTGGAACCGGTCAAGTACGACGTCCCAGACATGTGCCATGAACACCATCTCTAAGGTGTCCCATTTAGCACATAGTCCAGCGGCCTCAATTCGAGTATCTATTTTCTCATTATCATCATCATCTCTGATGTGGGTGTAATGTCTCCACACTGCCTTGGTTTTATTTTCATTATTTTATTATTTCCCTTCTACGTGACTTTACCGAAAGAACCAAGAAGATGAATCCCTGCAGTCACCAAAGCTTTAAATCGAAATTTAGCAGCCAAATGCTTTAAACGCGTGACGTTGGTTCTAAATGTGGAGGGAAAAACCGGAGGGCACGGAGAACAATCCACGTGACCACGGGGAGAGAGAGATACGTGTAGGACCTCCTGTATACCAGGCGAGGTAGTTAACATCTCCTAGCCACCGTGATGATGATGATGAGAGAGACACGCAAACTCCAAATATACAGCAGGCGTCAGGGTCGGGATCGAACCAACGACCTCTTGAATACCAGGCGAGGTAGTTAACATCTCCTAGCCACCGTGATGCTGATGATGGGAGAGACACGCAAACTTCAAATATACAGCAGCAGGCGTCAGGGTCGGGATCACACCCACGACCTCCTGTATACCAGGCGAGGCAGTTAACATCTTGAAACCATGGCACCCTGTTAGGGAGCACCTATTAAGCCCGGCAAGGCACTTAACATCGTTCTTCTCCCCAGGTGATGGTGTGTTTATGGATGTATTTATTTATGTTTAACTTCTTTCGCATTGTACGTAGCTAACCGTGCTAATTAAATTGGAGGTGCGGGGGAATGACAAAAAAACAAACTTTGCACACAGCACCCGGTATTAATTTCAGGCTGAGTCTACCTAGGATAGGCCCAGGACCAATTCAGATAATCGCTGGCACCGGTATCGGTGGGCATGAGCGGGAATCGAACTCGGATCGCCGGGTTCGTAGCGCAACGCTCTAACCGCTACACTACCGCTTCCCATACTTACGCACACAATACAAGAACAAAGATCTCCCGTGTAGCCTTAACAGACTGTTGGGGCAAGTGCTGTTAGCGAGCAGCACCTATGAAGGCCGGCACGACACACGAGGGACCGCTTGGCCAACACCACCACGCCCGGCCGCCTTTAATAATACACACTAATACACACACTCACATACTAACACACACACTCATACACTAATACACACACTCACATACTCATACACACTCACAAACACACACAAATATCCCCCGTGTAGCCTTAACAGACTGTTGGGGCAAGTGCTGTTAGCGAGCACCTATGAAGGCCGGTACGGCGCACGAGGGGGTGGGTGGCCAACACCACGCCCGGCCACCTTTGTCTCCCCAGTGGCGATGTTTACACACCGCACCCGGTACGCATTTGAGGCCGAGTCGACCTAGGGGGAGGCCCAGGACCGGTTCGGATAATTGTCACCGGTGTTGTTGGCTACGAGCGGGAATCGAATTTGGGTCGCCGGGTTCGTAGCGCAGCGTAGCGCTAACCGCTACACGTATACGTACACGCACCTAAAGTTTCATCAATTTGTAGAGATGGATCAGAAGCAAGCGCCTTTGCTTCTTACCAAAATATTCATGAGAAAAGTAAATACTTTTTTAACAAGCGAGTGTTCATGAACAACAGTGAGAACAAATAATAATTAAAGTTCAGCATCTGAAATTACAATTCCATAAAGACAAGCTGAGGATGAAACGTGTAATTTAAACGAATAGAGCAATTACAGAATGTATTTATCCCAAATAGTAGCGTTGCGAATAAGTGCAACCACTGTTTAATAATCTTTTTCTAAAAAAGAAATCCTTAAACCAATGTACTCGTCACCCCGTAGTGCGTCACAATTAATCGCTGTCTCATTATTTAGACTTCACTTAAAACAAGTAAACCCGTAAAAACAAAGTTTTTCACTATAAATCCTTTATATGCGTGGCATCGGGGCGGCTAGAGTCCTCTCGTCCTCTGGCAGCATTAAACAATTGGTAATTAAATATTTTAAGAAATTTTCCCTAAACAGTGTAAAATTTTGGAAAAAAATCTTTCACGAAAATGCATTGTCACGCACAACGAGTCTGTGCGCAAAATGTCAGCTCGATTGGATCACGGGAAGTGGGTTAAAAAACGACCTAAAGATTTGCACGGTCCTAAGCAAGCAAGCGAACATAATATAAAGGATTTAACAAGTATAACCCGTAAAAACAAAGTTTTTCACTATAAATCCTTTATATGCGTGGCGGCTAGAGTCCTCTCGTCCTCTGGCTTGAGATGGCTGCCACCTATGGGTCAGATAATTGCATGGCAGCATTAAGTAATTGGTAATTAAATATAATATTTTTGTCCTAAAAAGTGTAAAATTTTGGAAAAAAAATCACGAAAATGCATTGTCACGCACAACGAGTCTGTGTGCAAAATGTCAGCTCGATTGGATCACGGGAAGTGGGTTAAAAAACGACCGAAAAATTTGCACGGTCCAAGCAAGCAAGCGAACATAATATAAAGGATTTAAAACTACGAGAACTCTCATCCACAGCTTCTTTTGTTGCTGAATTGTAACTACTGCTGGCGGAAGGGGCCTTCCATCATCACCAATAGCAGCAGTATCAGCATCGTCATCTCAAGATATAGAATTATCGTCACGTCATTCAACAGCTGACGCAACAACATCAGAATCTTCATTGAGACTTGGGGAATCTGATAAGCTACGAAGCTTTTTCACAGACGGCCCACGAAAGATTTCTGTGCGAGCCCCTCCAGAGGGAGCCTTCTGAGGAGATGTTAACTACCTCGCCTGGTCTACAGGAGGTCGTGGGTTCGACCTCAAACCTGACGCCTGCTGCTGTATATTTGAAATTGTGTGTCTTTCTCTCTCATCATCATCACGGTGGCTAAGAGATGTTAACTCCCTCGCCTGGTGTACAGGAGGTCGTGGGTTCGATCCCGACCCTGACGCCTGCTGCTGTATATTTGGAGTTTGCGTGTCTCTCTCTCTCATCATCATCACGGTGGCGAGGAGATGTTAACTACCTCGCCTGGTGTACAGGAGGTCGTGGGTTCGATCCCGACCCTGACGCCTGCTGCTGTATATTTGGAGTTTGCGTGTCTCTCTCTCTCATCATCATCACGGTGGCTAGGAGATGTTAACTACCTCGCCTGGTATACAGGAGGTCGTGGGTTCGACCTCGACCCTGACGTCTGCTGCTGTATATTTGGAGTTTGCGTGTCTCTCTCTCCCCGTGGCCGCGTGGATTTTTCTCCGGGTGCTCCAATTTTGCCCTCCACGTTAACAATCAGCATCACGCGTCTACACGGTTTGGCTGTTCTAAATTTCCACAAAAGCCACTTCGTTGAGCTATCATTTGTGGCCAGGTCGCTTCTGAAAAATAGCTACGTAGTTCAGTGGGCCTTACCTTCCGTTTAATGAAATGTTTTTTTACAGTTCAATAGTTTAATGGGCATCTGACCTACTCTTCCAACCACGGAGAGGCACCTTTACAAAGTGTGAGTTACGCCCACGCTTCACCCCACCACCGCACGCAACCTACTGGGTTGTGAGTCCAGTTTAAACCGCTTTCTTTTTCCTCTTGGTTCTTTCGGTAAAGTCACGTAGAATGGAAATAATAAAATAATAAAAATAAAACATAATAAAATAATTCTCACTACGTTTCGGCCACAACGCAAGCAGCCGTCCTCAGGTGGAGAGCAGGTCTGTCTGTCGAGAAGACAGCGTCTGAATTTCAGACTCTGTCTTCTCGACAGACCTGCTTGCGTTGTGGCCGAAACGTCGTGAGAACTATTTTATTATGTTTTATTTTCATCATTTTATTATTTCCATTCTACGTGACTTTACCGAAAGAACCAAGAAGATGAATCCCTGCAGTCACGAAAGCTTTAAATCGTTTTGTTTTTCAATAGATTTTTCACGTGGTCACCAATTATGCAGCAAAAACCCTACTTTAACAACACTAGTGGTGTGTTTGTATACAAGTGTGTTGTATACGACTGTATATACATAAAAGCATGTGTCTATGTGTAAGTATACACGTCACCTGCAGGTCTCATTGAATGTGTGTTTGTGTGTACGTATGGGGAGCGGTGGTGCAGCGGTTAGCACTGCGCTGCGCTATGAATCCGGCGACCCGAATTTGATTCCCGCTCACGGCCAACACCAGTGACGATTAAATGAACCGGTCCTGGGCCTCCCCTAGGTCGACTCAGCCCTAAAATAGTACCTGGTGCAGTGTATGAACATCAGTAACGGGGAAGACAAAGGCAGCCGGGCAATGCACTGGTCTCCCACTCACCCCCCTCCCCACCTCGTGTCGCTAACAGCACTTGCCCCTGACAGTCTGCTGAGGCTATACGGGGATCTTTGTCTTTTGTATCTATATATGTATGCACATATGAATATCTGTGTGTGCATGCAACGTATCTGTGTGTCTGCGCACATCTGTAAGTATATGTATGGATGAGTGTTGTCTGTGTCCCTGTGTAGACATGCCTTGCTTGCTAGGGTGCTGTGTGTAGTACAGGTAGTCCTCTAATTACGATGGAGATGCGTTACGACGACCACATCGTAAGTCGAAAATATCGAAGATGGCCTATAGCCTACCCTGGAGCCTTAAAGAATGGTGATAATTTAGCAAAACAGAGCAATTTACAGTACCGTACTGTATCAACTATACACTGTGTGTATTTATTAATTACAATACTGTATTGCACAGTAAAATGTAAAGTAAAAAAATCAAGGTAAATCCTTAGCCTACCTATATGAACTGCAATTTAATCAAAAGTTCTTTCGGGAAACAATCCTATCTGCTAGAAAAAAAACTTTCAACGTGCATTGAACGTATCGTATCGTGGCAACCCTAAAATGAAATCGCTAAAGCTACGTGTCACACATGCATTGAACGTAACGTATCACATTGTACTGTGCTCACCAAGATTCTGTCCGTCGTCTGCATAACTGAACGATGTTAAGGTCGTTGATGGCAATTTTGTCGTATCGCCATCGTAAGATCGAAATATCGTAAGTAGGACCCCATCGTAACTCGAGGACTACCTGTATACACTTGTGTGAACATCTCTGTGTCCCTGTGTCAGAGGTCGCAAACGGGTTTTGATTCCTTACCCGTACCCGGCCGCACCAGGGTCGCAAACAGGTACCCTACCCGTACCCGGCTGGGTACGGGTACCCGTACGCTACCCGTACCCGTACCCTACCCGAAATGAATGACAAACGGTGACTCACCAGTGACTCACGGCCTACCCGTACCCGTACCCGGCCGCACCAGGGTCGCAAACGGGTACCCGTGCCCGGCCGGGTACGGGTAGCCGGGTATCGGGTAGGGTACGGGTTTCGGGTACCCGGTTGCGACCTCTGCCCTGTGTAGATGGCCAGTTGAAGGCTACACGGGGTGGGATCCTCTGTCTGTGTGCGTGCACCTGCCTGTAGGAACAGCGCCATGGTGCCGGTGAGAGCGGCGACGATGCCCGCGGGAGCCTCTCTCCCCGGCTGCATGAGCAGGCCGGGTTGCAGCAGCGTGTCCAGCAGCTGGAAGAGCATCGGCTGAAGGCGGCCGATCGCCAGCAGGGGGGAGCAGTGGCTCACCAGGGAGCCTAGAGTGCACACACACACAGAGAGAGAGAGACTCTTATATATAGATACACACAGAGAGAGAGACACACAGAGAGAGACTCTTACACATAGACACACACACAGAGAGAGAGAGACTCTTATATATAGATACACACAGAGAGAGAGACACACAGAGAGAGACTCTTACACATAGACACACACACAGAAAGAGAGAGAGACTCTTATATATAGATACACACAGAGAGAGACTCTTACACATAGACACACACACAGAGAGAGAGAAACTCGTATATATAGATACACACAGAGAGAGAGACACACAGAGAGAGACTCTTACACATAGACACACACACAGAGAGAGAGAGACTCTTATATATAGACACACACAGAGAGAGAGACACACAGAGAGAGACTCTTACACATAGACACACACACACAGAGAGAGACTCTTATATATAGATACACACAGAGAGAGAGACACACAGAGAGAGACTCTTACACATAGACACACACACAGAAAGAGAGAGAGAGAGACTCTTATATATAGATACACACAGAGAGACACACAGAGAGAGACTCTTACACATAGACACACACACAGAAAGAGAGAGAGACTCTTATATATAGATACACACAGAGAGAGAGACACACAGAGAGAGACTCTTACACATAGACACACACACAGAGAGAGACTCTTACACATAGACACACACAGAGAGAGACACACAGAGAGACTCTTACACATACATACACACACAGAGAGAGAGAAAAACTCTCTTATACATAGACACACACACTGAAAGAGACACACACAGAGAGAGACTCTTATACATAGACACACACAGAGAGACACACACAGAGAGAGACTCTTACACATAGACACACACAGAGAGACACACACACAGAGAGAGAGAGAAACTCTCTTATACATAGACACACACACTGAGAGAGACACAGAGAGACTATCTTATACATAGACACACACAGAGAGAGACACAGAGAGAGAGAGACTATATTATACATAGACACACACACACACACAGAGACGCTTATACATAGACACACACACAGAGAGAGACACACACAGAGAAATACTCTCTTATACATAGACACACACACTCAGAGACAGAGACACACACAGAGAGACTCTCTTATACATAGATACACACAGAGAGAGACTCTCTGATACATACACACACACACAGACACACAGAGAGAATATCTTATACATACATACACACACACAGAGAGACTTTCTTACACATACATACACACTCATAGACACACACACACAGAGAGAGACTCTTTTAAACATACATAGACACACACAGAGACACACACACACACAGAGACTCTTTTATACATAGACACACACACACAGAGACTCTTTCATACATAGACACACACATACACACTCATAGACATAGACACACACAGAGAGAGACTCTCTTACACATACATACACACTCATAGACAGAGACACACAGACACACTCATAGACAGAGACACACAGACACTCTCTTATACATAGACACAATCATTGATAGACACACAGAGAGAGACTCTTACACACATATACACACACTCATAGAGACACACAGAGAAACTCTCTTACACACAACAACCGCCATTCGCCACTAAGTCGGCGGTGACGTCACCACAGCGCTTGTGTAATGCGGGCGAAAGCGACCTTCCGGATGTGACGTCACGAGGAGGCGGAGCCAGGTGACGTGGGTGAAAGGTAGGGGGTCCTTAAGCGCGTAAACCGGAAGGAGAAGTCAGTCGGGGTGTGAATGGAAAGGTGTGGGGCCACGCGGGCGTACGAGCCGAGGGAGCACCGTCAGAAGCGGGAGCCAACCCTGGGAACAGTAGGGAGCTACTGGGAGGTGTAAAGCTGCAGACAGAGATAGGCAGTAAGGCTGTGTGTGAGGGGCAGCGAGGTGCCTGCCAAGAGTCGCAGGAGCAACGAGAAGGCGAGACAGCACGAGGCTGTCAGAGCTGCAGCAGGAACAGCCAAGGGAGCTGTGTGAGAGTACAGCAGCGGAGCTGCTGTGGGGCTGCAAGAGCGACAAGAACAGCAGCGGGGCTGCTGATGTGGACTGGAGTGACATCGGAACCAGCACAGAGAGAATAAGAGAGACAGCCGTGTGGGAACGCAGTACGGACCGAATAAAGGACACTGAGCCAGAGATCGTGGTCAAGTCTTTTATTACACTGGGGTCAGAAGTGAAACGGCATGTCTAAGCAAGTAAGGAAGAAAATTCCCCCGGCGCCAGCATCGGCTTCTTCGTCCGACGACGACGAATTCCCTCCGACCACGGATTCTGCTGGGGTGGTGGAGGAGAGCCCTGCTGAGGCGAGCACGGGGACGGGCGTGGAAGATGTCGGCGCGATGGCGGGTCCGTCAACAACATCGGACGCTGACCAAAGATGGCAACAGGTGGCAGAACAACTGAAGACACTCAAGGACGTCCTGGCGCATCTATGTCACCTCGTTACGCCAAGGACGACGATGGAACGAGAAGGTGCTCCACGGGCCGCCACGTTGCCTGCCCTGCCGCCGCCATTGGCCACGCGGCAAGAAGACGCCATCTTGCGCGCTCCGCGGCGCCAAACCGCCATCTTGGCCACGCCGCGGGCCGACGCCATTTTGAATTTGCCTCCAGAACAACCATCATTGGAAGACGGCGTAAAGAGGAGTCGGAGTCGCCACCTTACTACAGTTAAGGAATTCTCTATCGGGGGCGATTGGAGCGCTTTCGCCTGCCGATTTTTGGCGGCGGTTCGTTCAGCAAGATGGACCGATGCGGAGGCCTTGGAAGTGTTGCCGACTCTACTGGACGACGAATCTGTTCGATTTTTCCGTTCCATAACGGCCGATAAGAAGAAGACTTTATGTGGAGTTTTTGAGGAAATGGCCGACGCCTATGAGCCACCTGACGACGCGCATCGGCGATTCTCTCAACGACAACGAGCACCCGAAGAATCGCCCGTGGCGTTCAGGGGTGCGGTGTTGGAGCTGGCCATGGCAGCATATCCTGACACGCCACAGGATCTGCTCGAGCCTCTCATATTGGGGAAAATGCTGGAGCTGTCTCGGGATCTGGGGATCCCCATGCCTGTGTGTGGGCATGAGAAGCTCA
Source organism: Lampetra planeri (assembly GCF_965212315.1). Lineage (NCBI taxonomy): Eukaryota > Metazoa > Chordata > Hyperoartia > Petromyzontiformes > Petromyzontidae > Lampetra > Lampetra planeri. The sequence continues at coordinate 2,331,490 of NC_136163.1, forward strand.
CGTCCCGGGCGGCAGCAAAGTGTCTGGATGCGCAGTTTAATCTCCGTCGCTGGAAGCAAGTGGCGGCATGGACGGGTGGGCCCGTCAAGGAAGGAGGCGCGATGGGGTGGGACCCCACAAGGGCGATCTATGTGCCAGATGAGCGGGGTCCACAGGAGCTGACGGCTGCCTCCTCTCCATGGCCGGGGCCGCGCGCTACGCCATCGGGACGGGGCCGCCGGGATGCAAGACCTGCGCTTCGGCGCAACGAGGCCGAGTGCTTCCGCTGCGGCCGTAGGGGCCATTACGCCAAAGATTGCTGGGCCCGCTTCCCGGGTCCGCCGCAGCAGGAGCCCACAACACCGGACAAGCCGACCAAGGAACCTCCGAAACTGGCATGTCGGCACGCACCAGACACTCGGCAAGGCTTTACACCTCACCCACCACCTTTGTTGCGCGATCCTATTGTTGTTGTTAAAGAAAGGCCATCGACGGGGCCTTGTCATTCAGTTACGCAGTGGCGCAAATTGGCACGGAGAGTTGTCGCGGCCGCTACGGGTTCGTCCACTGTACCGGGGTCCATACAAGGTGTGGACGTGCGCATTTTGGTCGACTCGGGAGCGTCTGCGACTATTATATCGGATGTCATTTTCCATCTGTTGGGCATTCCGCCGGGGGCTGTGCGTCCGGTTTATGGGTCTTGCGTCGCTGCGAACGGGGGTAGTATGGGTATCGTGGGCCAGGTGGATGCTAAGATATCTATAGGGGATGTGTCGGCTTCGGGCGTTGTGTTAATATCGAGATCTTTGGCGGTTCCTTGCTTACTAGGCACGGATTTTTTGGCTAAGATGCCCATTTTGATTAAAATCAATGAGAATTGTATTGAATTGCCGGGGGGCCGTCGAATCTCGTTTCTGCCGTCGCCCTGGGGGCGACCTGCTTCGGCCGTACAGGTGCAGGCGCTGTCCGTCGCATCTGTGGACATCCCACCTGGTTCACAGATGCTTATACCCTTGCGGTATCGGAAGCCCCTGCCCAATCGGCTAGGAGCACAAGGGGTCTTGTTGTCACCATCCGCCACGATAACAACGGGATTGGCGTTAGTTGGGGCACAGACCATCGTCCGGCCGGATCAATTACCGGTTTTACAGGTGCTTAATGCGGGGGTGGAAAACATCCGTGTTCCGGCCGGTACGGTTGTGGCACATGCCACTACGGCGTTTGCGACGCACGATTGTCCGCATCGCCGGGGAGTGGTCGCTGGTGTTTCCGAGCCAAGGGGTTCGGATAATCGTTGGATCGCTACCTTATGTGACGAAAATTCTTCCCTGTCCGTGGGGCAACGTGATGCGCTGCGTAAATTGTTGCTGATGTATTCGGATGTGTTCAGCTCCGACGATTTGGATTTGGGACGCACATCGTTGCTTTCCCATCACATTGAGACGGGCGACGCTGCCCCTATTCGGTTAAATTCGCATCGGATGAGTCCAGCGGAGCGAGAACACGTTCGGGGGGCGGTGGAAGACATGTTGGCTGCGGACATTATATCGCCATCGAACAGCCCATGGGGCGCTCCTGTGGTCTTGGTTAAGAAAAAGGATGGCAACTTGCGATTTTGTGTCGATTTCCGGAAATTGAATAAGATATCGGTGGCAGATGCGTACCCCCTGCCGCGTATGGACGACTCCCTTGACGCATTGTCGGGGGCTAAGTTCTTTTCCACACTGGACCTCTCTTCGGGATTTTGGCAGCTTCCCCTTGACGAGTCCTCACGGGAGAAAACCGCATTCCGTACGCCGCAGGGGTTATTTAAATTCAACTGCCTCCCGATGGGATTGAATGCGGCCCCTGCTACATTTCAAAGATTGATGGAGCTCGTTTTGACGGGGTTGCAGTGGGAGACGTGTCTTATATATTTGGACGATATTATTGTGTTCAGCCGCACATTTGAGGAACATTTAACGCGGTTGGAGACAGTGTTCACGAGGATGCGCTCTGCCAATTTGAAATTCAAACCAAAGAAATGCCACCTACTGCAACGGTCCGTCCGTTATTTGGGGCACATTGTGAGTGCAGAGGGGGTGTCCACGGACCCGGAAAAGACGGCATGTGTCCGGGATTGGCCGACTCCGGCCTCTGTAGGGGATGTTCGGCGGTTTTTGGGATTTGCCTCGTATTACCGAAGATTTGTGCCGGGGTTTGCGACGATTGCGAGGCCCTTGCATCTCCTTACGGGTAAAGGACGGAAATTTGTTTGGGGAGAGCCGGAAGAGGGGGCCTTTCGGAGTCTGCGTGATCTATTGGCTACGGCCCCGACATTGGATTATCCCGATTTTGATCGCCCTTTCATTCTTGATACGGACGCGAGTGACACAGGTATTGGGGCGGTATTATCACAGTCTAAAGGGGGCGTAGAGCGCGTCGTGGCGTATGGTAGCCGAGTCTTGTCGCCTGCGGAAACACGCTACTGTGTCACTCGTAGAGAACTTTTGGCGGTTGTTTTTTTCCTACGGCAATTTCGACCGTACCTTTACGGTCGTTCTTTTATTGTGCGTACGGATCATGCGGCCTTGCAATATGCACTTAAAATGGACCAGCCATCGGGACAGTGGGCACGTTGGTTGGACACGCTGCAGGAATTTTCCTTCCAAATTCAACATCGGAAGGGAGTGCGCCATGCGAACGCTGACGCACTTTCTAGATTACCAGGGCGCGCCCCTTGTAAATGTGCGTCGGGGACGCATAGGTGTTCGCCGATTCTGAACCCCCCTCAGCCGCTTACGTTGGCCGTCGAGAAGTCGGATACTCCGATGGAACCGGGACCGACTGATGGGGTTTTGAATCTGCCGCGGTCTGTCTGGATTCGGGAACAGATGATGGACGAGTCGTTGTTGTCCATGCGGAAGCGGTCTATGAGGGACAATGGGAGTCCGAGTTCGGCTGTGGGGCCGCGAACCGCTCTCCGAGATGGTCTGCTTATGTGGCAGGAAAGGTTCCAGGAAAGCTGGCGTGTGGTGGTACCAACGTCCTTGCGATTTGAGTTGATTAGAACTCTCCATTGTGACACACTATTGCATTTAGGGGTGCAGAAGACCTTGTTGACGTTACGTCATTATTTTTGGCACGGCATGGCGACAGATGTCGTAGGGCACGTGCGCGCGTGCCCTGAATGCGCCCGGCGTAAGCCGCCTAAACATCCTTACGTGCCGCCTCTCCAGTCGATTCAGGTGTCTCGAGTCAATGAATTGGTGGCACTGGACATATTGGGACCCTTCCCACCATCGGCGAGGGGAAATAAATATTTGCTGGTAGGGGTTGAGTATCTCTCCCGTTGGCCGATGGCCTGGCCGTTGCCCGATCAGTCGGCCGCGGCCATCACCGACGCCTTTTTGTTTGGGTACATTATGGACAAGGGGGCGCCGGAGAGACTCCTCACGGATCAGGGCCGAAATTTCTCTTCTAAATTATTGGCTGAAGTGTGCGCAGGCCTTGGGACTAAGAAGATACGGACATCTCCATACCATCCGCAGACGGATGGTATGGTTGAGCGGCTGAACAGGACATTGTCTGCCATGCTTTGCCATACTGTGAGTGAACAGCAATCGGATTGGGATCTGCACATCCCCGGAGTGCTTTCGGCGTACAGGATGACGCCCCATGCGGCTACAGGGTATTCGCCGTTTTACCTTATGTATGGTCGGGAAAACGTGCCTCCGGTGGATGTGCAATTGGGTACTGGGGTGAAGGGACCTCGTAAACCACTCCCTGAATACATTCAGGACACAGTTCGCCGGGTTACGGAGGCGCGGGAAAACGCCCGCGTGGCTACGGCCAAAGCCCAGGCCCGGAACGAGCGGTATGCTCGGCGGTCTGAGGGAGAGTGCCCCTGGAAGGTGGGAGACCTGGCCTGGCTCCATTGCCCGCAGGTGCGGCCGGGGACCTCTCCTAAATTGCACAAACCTTGGCATGGTCCTGTGCGCCTCATTGAGGTTCCCAATCCACAGTCGGCGCGCGTTCAGTTTGGTTCTCGCCGTTGGTTTGTTCATACGTCGCGGTTGAAACCATATGTTGCTCCCCTACGTGATGCGTCATCTCCCAATGTTGCCTTGCCGGGGTCTGTTGCTGCTGACTCTGACTCTTCCCCGCCTGCGTCCATTGATCTTGCTGGAGCGCCTGTCGTACCTGTTCCAGACAGGCCGACCGTGACACCGCGGGGGAGGAGTGGGCCTGTTCGGAGGGCGCCTGCCAGGGCTGCGGTACCTTCAAGCCCGGCGACCCTTCCGACCCCGCTGCAGGCGCATTCGCGGAATACGACCAAGACTGATTCGTCAGGGACACGAGATGTCGGTGGACTTCCAATCGCAGCAGGGGAATTACCCCCTGTCATTTCTCGTGTTCCTTCGCGTCCCCGTTCTACAAGTGGGCCGCCGACCGTCCGGGACGGGCCGGCGACCCGCACTCGTTCCAAATCGCTTACGTTTCGTTGATTGTATGTTGTTATTGTTCTTGTTCTTGCCGTCGTATTTATCGCATGCTTTCGTACGTTCGTCGATGTTACTTGTGTGTTGTTCTTGTTGTTATATTGCATGCTTAGTGTCCTTTAAGGGGGAAGGTCGGTTCACCGCATTACGCTTTGGTGTTGTTCAGCCGAGGTCGGCTGGGTTTTTTCTATGGGGGAGGGTGGTGTAATGCGGGCGAAAGCGACCTTCCGGATGTGACGTCACGAGGAGGCGGAGCCAGGTGACGTGGGTGAAAGGTAGGGGGTCCTTAAGCGCGTAAACCGGAAGGAGAAGTCAGTCGGGGTGTGAATGGAAAGGTGTGGGGCCACGCGGGCGTACGAGCCGAGGGGGCACCGTCAGAAGCGGGAGCCAACCCTGGGAACAGTAGGGAGCTACTGGGAGGTGTAAAGCTGCAGACAGAGATAGGCAGTAAGGCTGTGTGTGAGGGGCAGCGAGGTGCCTGCCAAGAGTCGCAGGAGCAACGAGAAGGCGAGACAGCACGAGGCTGTCAGAGCTGCAGCAGGAACAGCCAAGGGAGCTGTGTGAGAGTACAGCAGCGGAGCTGCTGTGGGGCTGCAAGAGCGACAAGAACAGCAGCGGGGCTGCTGATGTGGACTGGAGTGACATCGGAACCAGCACAGAGAGAATAAGAGAGACAGCCGTGTGGGAACGCAGTACGGACCGAATAAAGGACACTGAGCCAGAGATCGTGGTCAAGTCTTTTATTACACTTGTGCCAGGCTATGTGCACGTTACGGCCAAATGAAGTGTCGAACGTCCACTGGCAGGTCACGGGAAAGACCATGGGTTGAATGACTGAGATGACTGGCTGATGCACCACCTCTGCCCCCTACTGTGCCAACTTGCTGTGCTTTAGCCACCCGGCACTCCGCTCGTTGTTGTGAGCATCGCTCCTCTCCCCTCTGTTGTTGTTGGAGGGCGACTGCCTCCAACTGCCCAGTAGCGTCCTTCACGAGCCTTATTCCACAGAGGCCGATCTTGACACCGCTGGTACCAGTCATTGGCAAGTCCACTCAGCTCCACGTCCTCCTGTACCACATCACTCCATCTCTTCTCTAGCCCGTGCCGCGCCCGTTTAGCCCCCTCGATCCGGCCGAACAAAAGCTGTTTCGGCATGCGGTGGCTGGGCATGCGGGCTACATGACCCAGCCAACGCAGCCTTGCCTGCCGGAGGAGCTCACCGATGGGACTTTGTACAGTCTTACAAATACAAAGATCCCCCGTATAGCCTTAACAGACTGTAGGGGCAAGTGCTGTTAGCGAGCACCTATGAAGGCCGGAACGGCACACGAGGGGGTGGGTGGCCAGCACCACGCCCGACCGCCTTTGTCTCCCCAGTGGCGATGTTTACACACCGCACAAGATACTCATGTAAGGCTGAGTCGACCTAGGGGAGGCCCAGGACCGGTTCAGATAATCGTCACCGGTGTTGGCCGTGAGCGGGAATCGAACCCGGGTCGCCGGGTTCAAAGCGCAGCGCGCCAACCGCTGCACTACCGCTCCCCACGTCTTACACACGCTCATCGACAGACACTCTCATAGGTAGGCTGGACACAGAGAGACAGAGAGAGACAGAGACAACAGGAGGGTGAGCCTAGAACAAATACTCACAGCGGGAAACACGATTATTCATATAAACTATCATCATATACAGACGTAAATACAATCATAGGCAGTGACACAGAGATGCAGCAGCGAGTAACAGTGGCACTCACGGATACCTCGAGCACAGAGACACTCTCATACACACAGAGACAGACATACTCTCATACACGTAGAGACAGAGACCGTGTCGTGCATACACACAGAGACAGACATACTCTCATACACACAGAGACAGACATACTCTCATACACACAGAGACAGAGACCGTGTCGTGCATACACACAGACATACATACTCTCATACACACAGAGACATACATACTCTCATACACACAGAGACAGACATACTCTCATACACACAGAGACAGAGACCGTGTCGTGCATACACACAGAGACATACATACTCTCATACACACAGAGACAGACATACTCTCATACACACAGAGACAGAGACCGTGTCGTGCATACACACAGAGACATACATACTCTCATACACACAGAGACAGACATACTCTCATACACACAGAGACAGAGACCGTGTCGTGCATACACACAGAGACATACATACTCTCATACACACAGAGACAGACATACTCTCATACACACAGAGACAGAGACCGTGTCGTGCATACACACAGAGACATACATACTCTCATACACACAGAGACAGACATACTCTCATACACACAGAGACAGACATACTCTCATACACACAGAGACAGAGACCGTGTCGTGCATACACACAGAGACATACATACTCTCATACACACAGAGACAGACATACTCTCATACACACAGAGACAGAGACCGTGTCGTGCATACACACAGAGACATACATACTCTCATACACACAGAGACAGACATACTCTCATACACACAGAGACAGACATACTCTCATACACACAGAGACAGAGACCGTGTCGTGCATACACACAGAGACATACATACTCTCATACACACAGAGACAGACATACTCTCATACACACAGAGACAGAGACCGTGTCGTGCATACACACAGAGACATACATACTCTCATACACACAGAGACAGACATACTCTCATACACACAGAGACAGACATACTCTCATACACACAGAGACAGAGACCGTGTCGTGCATACACACAGAGACATACATACTCTCATACACACAGAGACAGACATACTCTCATACACACAGAGACAGACATACTCTCATACACACAGAGACAGAGACCGTGTCGTGCATACACACAGAGACATACAAGGCATTAATTCTAGATTTGAAGCTTTCGTGACTGCAAGGATTCATGTTCTTAGGTTTTTTCGGTAAAGTCACGTAGGTAAAAAATTAAAATTAATAAAATAAAAATAAAATAAAAATCACGACGTTTTGAGACTCAAGCTGCCACCTTACCATAATAATAAAAAGTGTGCCGTTCCTGCCCCCCCCCCTCAACCATTATATATACGGAGTGGTAGCTCTTGTAATCTCTCATTTACTTGATACAGCTGTCGTGGCTGTGACGGTTCCACCTGAAGACGGAAGCTTGTGTTGCCTCCGAAACGTCGTGATTTTTATTTTATTTTTATTTTATTTTACTTTTATTAATTTTAATTTTTTTACCTACGTGACTTTACCGAAAAAAACCTAAGAACATACAAGGCAACAGTAGGGGGTAGCAGTGTGGCTCACCGGGAAGCCTTAAGGAGTATGGCATGCACACAGAGACTCTCTCTCTTACACGTGCACAGACACAGAGAAATATACACTCTTGTACATACACACACACACACGCGCGCTCTTAATGTATATATATACGTACACACAGGAACAAAGTGGCCTGTATAGCCTTTATTAGAAACGTCGGGGCTGTTAGCGAGCACCAATTCAGGGCGGTAAGACGCACACGAGGGGGTGGGTGGCCAGCATCACAGCCCGGCCACCTTTGTCTCCCCACTGCCGATGTTTACACACCGCATCGAGCATTTAATACGGGCCGAGTCTACCTAGGGGGAGGCCCATGAGCAGTTCAGATAATCGTCACCGATTTTGCCCATGAGCGGTTCAGATAATCGTCACCGATTTTGCCCATGAGCGGTTCAGATAATCGTCACCGATGTTGCCCATGAGCAGTTCAGATAATCGTCACCGATGTTGCCCATGAGCGGGAACTCAACTCGGGTGTGACCGGGTTCGCAGCGCAGCCAATCGCTGCGATTGCCGCTGTTGGGCCTCCCCTAGGTCGACTCGGCCTTGAATGAGTACCTGGTGGTGCAGCTGGCCACACCACCCCCTCGTGCTCCGTTGCAGCCTCTATAGGCGGCACGGGAACGCGCACTCCGTTATAACGTGGTTTCTAAGCCGTCGACAGCGAACTACAGGTAGTCCCCGAGTTACGGCGGTCCGACTCACGCTATTTCGATCTTGCGATGGCGATCGCGGTACGACAAAATTGTAAAATATTTTAAATTCCGCGCGGCAGGCAAACGCAGCAGCGTACGAGGTACGATGCTTCACGTTGGGACGCTGCCGGGATGAACGCATCTCTCCCCCCGCCTTGTGTGGTGATGTCTCTCACTCTCTCTTACCAGCGAGGATTGTTTCCTGAAAAAAACTTTCTATTAAATTGCAGTTCATATAGGTAGGCTAAGAATTTACCTTGTGTTTTTTAACTTTACATTTTACCGTGCAATACAGTATTGTAATTAATAAATACACACAGTATATAGTTTCATCTTCTTGGTTCTTTCGGTAAAGTCACGTAGAAGGGAAATAATAAAATAATCAGGCGCTGTCTTTCCGACAGACCTGTTCTTCACCTGAGGACGGCTGCTTGCGTTGTGGCCGAAACGTCGTGAGAATTATTTTATTATATTATTTATTATGTTTTTTTTTTATTTCCCTTCTACGTGACTTTACCGAAAGAACCAAGAATATGAATCCCTGCAGTCACGAAAGCTTTAAATCGAAATGTAACATTTGGGCAGTTTTCCAGCGTTGATTCGAGCAATAAGCCCTGACTGCTGATAAGATATCGAGTGTCGAAACTGGTCCCGAGCTCTGCTTGTGTTGACATAATGCCGCTGAAATGTACTGCACTCTCAGACGGCGTGCATGCGGCTCACGGGGTTGTGGTTCTTTCGGTAAAGTCACGCAGAAGGGAAATAATAAAATAATAAAAATATAAAACAATAAAAATTCTCACGACGTTTCGACTGCAACACAAGCAATCATCATCAGGTTTTGACCTTCAATGTTCCATCAGCAGCTGCTGATGGAACTGCCCATCTTAAAAGGGAAGCTCCCCCTCCCTGTCCCTTTAAAATACGGGGGGGGAGGTCCAGGTTGAGTGTAAAATAATTGAACGCTTTAAAGCTTTCGTGACTGCAGGGATTCATCTTCTTGGTTCTTTCGGTAAAGTTACGTAGAAGGGAAATAATAAAATAATACAAATAAAACATCATAAAATTTTGATTTAAAGTTTTCGTGACTGCAGGGATTCATCTTCTTGGTTCTTTCGGTAAAGTCACGTAGAAGGGAAATAATAAAATAATAAAAATATAAAACAATAAAAATTCTCACGACGTTTCGGCCACAACGCAAGCAGCCGTCCTCAGGTGAAGACCAGGTCTGTCGGGGAGACAGCGTCTGAATGAAACAACACCACGCTTGGAGCGACAGACCTGGTCTTCACCTGAGGACGGCTGCTTGCGTTGTGGCCGAAACGTCGTGAGAATTATCGTATTATGTTTTATTTTTATTATTTTATTACTTCCCTTCTACGTGACTTTACCGAAAGAACCAAGAAGATAATTGAACGCATTAACTCAACTTAATCTTGGCAGGCAAAACAATTCTGATGGCAGGCTCACACCGAGTGAAGGGGCACCACGCTGGCAACATGTTAACTACCTCGCCTGATATACAGGAGATTGTGGGTTCGACCCTGACGCCTGCTGCTGTATATTTGGAGTTTGCGTGTCTCTCTCTCTCATCAGCATCACGGTGGCTAGGAGATGTTAACTACCTCGCCTGGTATACAGGAGGTCGTGGGTTCGATCCCAACCCTGACGCCTGCTGCTGTATATTTGGAGTTTGCGTGTCTCTCATCATCATCATCACGGTGGCTAGGAGATGTTAACTACCTCGCCTGGTATACAGCTGTATCTCCTACTATGCAAACTTGCTGTATTTTAGCCACCCGGCGCTCCGCTCGTTGTTGTGAGCGTCGCTCCTCCGCCCTCCGTTGTTGCTGGAGGGCGACTGCCTCCAACTGCCCAGTAGCGTCCTTCACGAGCCTCCTCCACACACGCTGACACGTGTCCAAATATTGATGCATGTGTAAATATACACACACACACACAGAGAGAAATATACAGATACACGCACAGAGGGTAAGAATAATACCGGGGATATAAAACCCTATCGTTTTGTAATTAGCCACACAGATATAAACAGAAAGAAAGACACGTACACAAGTATTTACACAATCACTGCACACAGACAAAGCCACCCATGAAGGCCAGAACGGCACGCACAAAGGCGCCAACGCTTGCACACTGCACCAGGTGTTGCACTCATTTGCGGCCGAGTCGACCTAAGGGAGGACCAGTTAAAGATATTCGTCACTGGTGATGGTGGCCTTGCGGAGCGGTGCATTGCCACACGACCGCTCCCCCGTATACCAGACGGCTTATCAATATACAAAGACACATATCTCCTAGGTAGCCGATAGAGGCCGTCAGGGCAAGTGCTGTTAGTTCGCAAGACCTCTTTTTGTTATATGTATACCTACAACCATTTCCGTGTACCCCAATGAGTCGAGTAACCGAAGCAGATTGTAACGAATACTGGTAGGAACCTCCTGGTTACACCAGCCCACAGGGGATTATTGTGTCCGTCCGTACGTCGTGCAGGGAGGGGCTGGGTGGGAAGGGAGGGGCTTGATGGGGTGGGGAGGGGAGGGTGGGGCTGGGTGGGGAGGGGCTGGGTGGGGAGGGGAGGGTGGGGTGGGGCTGGGTGGGGAGGGGCTGGGTGGGAAGGGAGGGGCTGGGTGGGGAGGGGAGGGTGGGGAGGGGCTGGGTGGGGAGGGTGGGGAGGGGCTGGGTGGGGAGGGTGGGGAGGGGAGGGTGGGGAGGGGCTGGGTAGGGAGGGTAGGGTGGGGAGGGGCTGGGAGGGGAGGGTGGGGAGGGGCTGGGTGGGGAGGGTGGGAGGGGCTGGGTGGGGAGGGACTGGGTGGGGAGGGTGGGGCTGGGTGGGGAGGGGCTGGTCACCCCGTGGTGCCCTTATAAAACTCAACGTTCAACCTACTCACGCCGGCTTGTGCCCGCCCTCACAGTCGGGCACATTTGCGGAATACACCACGCCGCCGTTGACCCTGCAGGCCATTGACCGAGCAACCCACCAACGTTCCTTCCAGCTCCCTCCGCAGGAATGTGTTCGATGGGCGGAGTAATCGATTTCACCGGTGATCAGAGAGTCGATCTCGGGTGCAATCTTCGCGGGCGATTGGGGCTCGTTGTCAGGAGGGTGCTGTGATGGGTGGAATGTGCAGCTGAAATACGTTGGGTTTTTGCGCGTTGATTTGGACGATGTACATTTTTTTACATTTTTACACAATCCGGCACACACTCTCACACTCGTACAACAGGGACTCACCCGTACAGCTCCAACAGACTCGTGGGGCAAGTGCTGTTGCTGAGCGCCTTCTCAAGCACACACACACACACACGTACACAAAGACAAAGATCCCCTGCATAGCCTGAACAGACTGTTGGGGCAAGTGCTGTTAGCGAGCACCTATGAAGACCGGCACCACGGCGCAAGAGAGGGTCGGTGGCAAAAGCCACGCCCGGCCGCCTTTGTCTCCCTAGTGGCGATGTTTACACACCGCGCGCGCACACTCACACAGTCTCAAGCACATACACACGCACACAAAGATCCCCCGTATAGCCTGACCAGACTGTTGGGGCAAGTGCTGTTAGCGAGCACCTATGAAGGCCGACACGGTACACGAGGGGGTGGGTGGCCAGCACCACGCCCGAACGCCTCTGTCTCCCCATTGGTGATGTTTACACACCTGCACCAGGTACTCATTTGAGGCTGAGTCGACTTAGGGGAGACCCAGGACCGAACTCGGGTCGCCGAGTTCGTATCACAGCACCGCTACACGACCGCTCCACACACATTCACAAATGTACACGTGCACTGCTGCTGTATCACAAACAGACACCACACAACAACAACAACCACCGCTCGCCACTAAGTGGCGGTGACATCAGCGCAGTACTTGTGTCTTGTTTGGTGCACTTTCTCACGCACAGACACACTCATGTACACAGCGTCTAAGACACACACTAGGACCAGCTACTCGCATTCACACACACACACACAAGCATACACACCTCCCCGTAACACACATTCATAGGCATTCACACACAACAAGTGTACACACCTCTCCAACTCACACACATACAAACGTACACCTCTTCCACTCACTCACATTCACACACACAAGCATACACACCGCTCTCCCCCTCTCAACTCACACACTCCCTCCTATACACAAGCATACACACTCACTCACATTCACACACTCACTCACATTCACACACACACAAGCATACACACAACTCCCCCCCTCACTCACACTCCCACTCACACACACAAGCAGAGACACACCTCTCCAACTCACACACACTCATTCACACTCTCTCACTCACACACTCACTCACATTCACACACTCACTCACTCACATTCACACACACACACAAGCATACACACACACACAAGCATACACACACACTCACATTCACACACACACTCACACACAAGCACACACTCACTCACTCACAAGCACACACACACACAAGCACACACATACACTCACAAGCACACACACACACACTCTCACACATTCACACACACAAGCATACACACACCGCTCTCCCCCCCTCACACACTCACACACACCGCTCTCCCCCCCCTCACACACTCACCGCTCTCCCCCTCACACACACACACTCTCACACACTCACTCACACACACACCGCTCCGCCCCCTCACACACACACACTCGCACACAAGCACACACACCGCTCTCCCCCCCTCACACACTCACACTCACCGCTCTCCCCCTCACACACTCACACACACTCACTCACACACACACCGCTCCGCCCCCTCACACACACACACACTCGCACACAAGCACACACACCGCTCCCCCCCACACACACTCACACTCACCGCTCTCCCCCTCACACACTCACACACACTCACTCACACACACACCGCTCCGCCCCCTCACACACACACACTCGCACACAAGCACACACACCGCTCCCCCCCACACACACTCACACTCACCGCTCTCCCCCTCACACACTCACACACTCTCACACACTCACTCACACACACACCGCTCCGCCCCCTCACACACACACACACTCGCACACAAGCACACACACCGCTCTCCCCCCCTCACACACTCACACTCACCGCTCTCCCCCTCACACACTCACACACACTCACTCACACACACACCGCTCCGCCCCCTCACACACACACACACTCGCACACAAGCACACACACCGCTCCCCCCCCACACACACTCACACTCACCGCTCTCCCCCTCACACACTCACACACTCTCACACACTCACTCACACACACACCGCTCCGCCCCCTCACACACACACACTCGCACACAAGCACACACACCGCTCTCCCCCCCTCACACACTCACACTCACCGCTCTCCCCCTCACACACTCACACACACTCACTCACACACACACCGCTCCGCCCCCTCACACACACACACACACTCGCACACAAGCACACACACCGCTCCCCCCCCACACACACTCACACTCACCGCTCTCCCCCTCACACACTCACACACTCTCACACACTCACTCACACACACACCGCTCCGCCCCCTCACACACACACACTCACACACAAGCACACACACCTCTCCCCCCCACACACACTCACACTCGCGCGTGCGCGTGTGTAACATGGGAAGTCTGCCGCTCGTCAAAATCCGCCGCGGAGACCCGGGGGGGGTCTGACCTCCCACCGTCAGGGGAAGGGGGCAGCCTCGCAACATCAAGACGGGCGCTCGTGCACTCTACCCCCCCCCCCCCCTTCAATGCCACCTCTATTCCCGCTGTCAGGGCTGAGCGGACCTAGCGGGGGCACGCAAGTACCGACGTGCGCGATGACAGACCGAGCGTGCCGGCTACACGAAGATCCCGTGCCGCTGTGAAACATCGTCAGCACTGGGTAGAGGCAAAGGCGGCCGAGCATGGCTCCTGGCCACACCTCAGAGGTCGCAAACGGGTTTTGATTCCTTACCCGTACCCGGCCGCACCAGGTTGGCAAACGGGTACCCGTACGCTACCCGTACCCTACCCGAAATGAGTGACAAACGGTTACTCACCGGTGACTCACGGTCTACCCGTACCCGTACCCGGCCGCACCAGGGTTGCAAACGGCTACCCGTACCCGGCTGTACCCGTCCGGGTATCGGGTAGGGTACGGGTACCTGATTGCGACCTCTGGGATGAAGCCATGTTGCAGGCGCGGGTGGGTTGATTCTAGGAACTTGAATTGTGAGAAGAGACAAGACGTTGGGAAATGAGTGACAAACGGTGACTCACCGGTGACTCACGGCCTACCCGTACCCGGCCGCACCAGGGTCGCAAACGGGTACCCGTACCCGGCCGAGTACGGGTACCCGGGTATCGGGTAGGGTACGGGTATCGGGTAACCGGTTGCGACCTATGGTTGCTCGCTAAGCGCCCTTGCCGCGACTGCCTGCGGAGGCTACTCGGAGACCCTTTGTCTTTGTGTGCTGAGATCAATTCGTTTCACCACTGCACCACGAGAAATCCTGAAGGTGCACTGGACATTACAGGATGCAACTGTGAAATTGTTATTTTTTTTTTCCACTTTAAATTTAAGTTTGCTATTGCAACAGTTTAGAATAATAATCATTCTGAAATAACTGTCTAAGAAAATTATAATAAAAATTATCCAAGGATTTGAACTGCGCGAGGATATGCGTTTTTGTGTGCGAGCGGTGAGCGCGCCAAAACCAGCGACGATTATCTCAACTGGTCCTGGGCCTCCCCTAGGTCGACTCAGCCTCAATTGAGTACCTGGTGCGGTGTGTAATCGTCAGCACCGGGGAGACCAAGGCGACAGGGTATGGTGCTGACCACCCACCTCATCGTGTACCGGGCAGGCCTCCTCCATAGGTGCTCGCTAACAGCAATTGCCCCGAAAGTCTTTCACGGCTATACGGGGGATCTTTGTCTTTTGCGCGTGGGTGTAAGCGTGTGTATGCGCGAGTGTAATTGTGCGAGCGCGCGCGCGTGTGTGTGTGTGTGTATTCTGAATGTCCAGTAATCTAACACCGCAAAGGGAAATGAAGTTTATAAAGGGAAAAATGTAACAAAATATATACATATACACATACACACACACACATATACATACTTGCATACGTAACCACTAACACACACACACCATCACGAGACAAAGATCCCCCGTGTAGCCTTAACAGACTGTTGGGTCAAATGCTCTTGGCGAGCACCTATGAAGGCCGGCACGGCACACGAGGGGGTGGGTGGCCAGCACCACGCCCGACCGCCTTTGTCTCCCCAGTGGCGATGTTTTAAACACCGCACCAGGTGCTCGTTTGAGGCCGAGTCGACCTAGGGGAGGCCCACGACTGGTACAGATGATCGTCACCGGTGTTGGTGGCCGCGGCCGGGAATCGAACTCGGGTCGCTGTGTTCATAGAGCAGTGCGCTAAACAAACCCCGTACCCACCCAACAACCGCCATTCGCCACTAAGTGGCGGTGACGTCACCACGACGCTTGTGCCAGGCCATGTGCACCTTGAGGCCACGTGAAGTGTCGAACGCCCGCTGGCAGGAGGTCACGGGGCAGACCCAGGTGCCACGGGTCGACTGACCGAGATGACCGAGATGACTGGCTGATGCACCACCTGTGCCCCCTACTGTGCCAACTTGCTGTGCTTTAGCCACCCGGCGCTCCGCTCGTTGTTGTGAGCGTCGCTCCTCCGCCCTCCGTTGTTGTTGGAGGGCGACTGCCTCCAACTGCCCAGTAGCGTCCTTCACGAGCCTCCTCCACTGAGGCCGATCTTGACACCGCTGGTACCAGTCATCGGCAAGTCCACTCAGCTCCACGTCCTCCTGTACCACATCACTCCATCTCTTCTCTAGCCCGTGCCGCGCCCGTTTAGCCCCCTCGATCCGGCCGAACAAAAGCTGTTTAGGCATGCGGTGGCTGGGCATGCGGGCTACATGACCCAGCCAACGCAGCCTTGCCTGCCGGAGGAGCTCACTGATGGGACTTTGCCCAGATCTTTCAAGGACTTGTGAGCTCCTCACACAATCCAGCCTGGTTAAACCCAGGATGGATCGTAGGCAGGCCAGCCTAAATGTTTCCAACCGGCGAAGATGCTCCACTAGGGGGGTCCACGTTTCGCAAGCATAGAGAAGGGAGGGAATGACCGTGGCCGAGAAGACCTGAAGCTTCGTGCGGAGCGACAGACCAGGTAGCTTCCACACAGCGTTACGCAACCGATGAAAAGATATTGCCGCTCGACTGATTCGGAGTGAGACCTCTGCTGATAAACTGGAGCCGGTCATGAGCACACTGCCCAGGTATGGGAAACTCTCTACTCTCTCCACAACTGCCCCATCACCGATTGGGAGTTGTGGGGGCGGAGTGTCCGATGGTACAAAATACCCAGGCAGGTGCTTAGTTTTGGTGGGGCTGATGGTAAGGCCCCACCTCTTAGTGGCACGCTCCAGTCTCAGCAGCAGCGTCTCCAACTCCTCTTCTGAATGAGCAGCTATTACCAAATCATCGGCATACATAACGTGGTTGACCAATAGGGAGCCATCCCTTGATCGCACCCGGGCGTCGATCAGCCTCCCATTATATCTGTACCAAATGGTAATTCCCCCGGTACAGCTATTGAAGGCTTCACGAACTACGCAGTCGAAATAGATGTTAAATAATGTGGGAGCCAGAGGACATCCCTGTCGCACCCCAAGGTGTACAGGGAAAGGCTCCGACTCCCGGCCACGTAGTTTTACCCGGGCCCGCTCACCATCATGAAGGTCCTTAATGATCGTGAGCAGAGGGTCAGGGACTCCGAAAGCACGAAGAACAACCCAGAGCCCAGTCCTACTGATGGTATCATAGGCCTTGACCAGGTCAATAAAGCAGAGATGTAGGTCTTTTTGGAATTCCCTACACCTCTGCTGTAGCAGACGGACAGAAAATATGGCATCTGTGCAGGACCGCCCTTTCCTGAAACCACATTGGGGCTCCGCAAGCCTCTCCTCAGCGTGCCTAGCAAGGCGATGTTGAATAATCCTTGCCAGGACCTTACCCGGCACACTGAGGAGTGAGATGCCCCTGTAGTTGTTACCCACCCACACACACACACACATACACATATACACACACACACACACAGACACACATACATATACATATACACACACATAGACACATATACACACACATAGACACATATACACACACAGCCACACACATACACACACAGACACACACATATACACACCCACACACACATACATACACACACATATACACACACATACACACACATAGACACACATACACACACACATACACACACATAGACACATATACACACACAGCCACACACATACACACACAGACACACACATACACACACATAGACACATATACACACACAGCCACACACATACACACACAGACACACACATATACACACATAGCCACACACAAACACACATAGACACACACATAGACACACACATAGCCACACATAGCCACACACAGCCACACACAGCCACACACAAACACACACAGCCACACACAGCCACACACAAACACACACAGCCACACACACACACATAGACACACACACAAACACACATAGCCACACACACACACAGCCACACACACATAGCCATACACAAACACACATAGCCACACACATACACACATACACACACACATAGCCACACACATACACACACATACATAGCCACACACAAACACACATAGCCACACACACATACACACATAGCCACACACCCACACACATACACACACACATACACACACACATACACACACACAAACACACATAGCCACACACACAACACACATAGCCACACACCCACACACATACACATACACACACACACAACACACATAGCCACACACACAACACACATAGCCACACACCCACACACATACACACACACACATAGCCACACACACACACAGCCACACACATACACACACAAACACACATAGCCACACACAAACACACATAGCCACACACATACACACACACAGCCACACACATACACACACACAATAGCCACACACACACACACATAGCCACACACACACACATAGCCACACACACACATAGCCACACACACACACACAGCCACACACACACACAGCCACACACACACAAACACACATAGCCACACACAAACACACACATAGCCACACACACACATAGCCACACACACACACACACATAGCCACACACACAGCCACACAGCCACACACACACAAACACACATAGCCACACACATACACACACACAGCCACACACATACACACACACAATAGCCACACACACACACATAGCCACACACACACACACACAGCCACACACACACACAGCCACACACACACAAACACACATAGCCACACACACACACAGCCACACACAAACACACATAGCCACACACGTAAACATCAACACATGCACATTCGCACGAACAAAAACCGCCCCCATTGGCCACGAAGCGGTGATGTCGCCGCCACAGCGCTTGGTGCCAGGCTAAGTGCACCTTGAGTCCGCGTGGAGCGTGGCAGGCTCGCTGACAGGTCACGTGATGTGCCCCAGGTGTTATGGGTTAACTGACTCGAAAGTCAGAAGTGATTTCCTGCTCAGATGTTGTTTGACGTAGAAGCCCATTTCCTCTTTTCATCCCAGTGGTGGAAATTCCCCATTCCTATGACAGGGGACGAGTCGTGACCATAGGACAACCACCGCTGACTTCCCCACAAAGTTGTACCGTACTCCATGTATCGACCCCAGGAGGGATGACGGGATGAGTCAACCCACAGCCAAGATTTGAGCTCACAACCTTCCGAGCCGCTCGCTCCCGCAGCATCATCATCATCAGTGGCTCAGCCGTGATGGTGATGATGATCCCGACCTTGATGCCTGCTGCTGTATATTTGGAGTTTGCGTGCCTCTCTCTCTCTGATCATCATCACGGTGGCTAGGAGATGTTAACTACCTCGCCTGGTATGCAGGAGGTCGTGGGTTCGATCCCGACCCTGACGCCTGCTGCTGTATATTTGGAGTCTGCGTGTCTCTCTCATCATCATCATCACGGTGGCTAGGAGATGTTAACTACCTCGCCTGGTACGCAGGAGGTCGTGGGTTCGATCCCGACCCTGACGCCTGCTGCTGTATATTTGGAGTTTGCGTGTCTCTCTCATCATCATCATCACGGTGGCTAGGAGATGTTAACTACCTCGCCTGGTATGCAGGAGGTCGTGGGTTCGATCCCGACCCTGACGCCTGCTGCTGTATATTTGGAGTTTGCGTGTCTCTCTCATCATCATCATCACGGTGGCTAGGAGATGTTAACTACCTCGCCTGGTATGCAGGAGGTCGTGGGTTCGATCCCGACCCTGACGCCTGCTGCTGTATATTTGGAGTCTGCGTGTCTCTCTCCCCCTGGTCGCATAGATTTTTTCTCCGGGACCTCCGGTTTTTACCCTCCACATTTAGAAACATGCGTTGAGGTCATTTAGATTAGTTTGGCTGCTATAAAATGTCCAAACGATGGGCCACGTCGTTGAGCTATCATTTGTATCCAGGTTGCTTCTGAAAAATACGTTAATACCTCAGTAGGATGGGGATTGTTTAGTTTCATTTGCATGTTTTTTGGTGCTTTGTTTACCTTTATTGCACTTTCCACTCCTATCGCGTTTTTGTATTCTTTGTTGTTGCAACATTCTTACCACGTGCCCCTAACGGACATCTGTGAAAGAGCTTCATAGCTCATCGGATTCCTCCTGCAAGTATAAATAAATAATCTGATTCTGATGCAGGAGCTGCTGCTGATGGCGCTTACACTGATGCTGCTTCCTTCAATAATTATTTCTTACGATGGTTGACAACAACACTGACTGCAACAACAACACTTTTATTTTTCGATTTAAAGCTTTCGTGACTGCAGGGATTCATCTTCTTGGTTCTTTCGGTAAAGTCACGTAGAAGGGAAGTAATAAAATAATAAAAATAAAACATAACAAAGTAATTCTCACGACGTTTCGGCCACAACACAAGCAGCCGTCCTCAGGTGGAGAACAGGTCCGTCAAGTAGACAGAGTCTGAATGTCACGCTCCAGGCTTGGAGCGACTATTTATGCTGGGATGCAATGCAAACTCCACCATCTCATCTCCGAGGAAGAAAGCGGTGAAGGTGAGTCGGAGCTGATGATGACGACGACGATCGACTGGACATCTGTAAATAGACATTCTGTTGTTGTTGTTGCACCAGCTGTTGATGAGGTCATGATCATTCTTATTCTTAAGGTGACGGTGCTAATACTGCTGCGATTGGTGGTGATGAAAGCCTTCTCCTTATGATGCTGCTGCTTATGCTATTACCTAGGATAGCGATGATGACGATGTCGATCCTGGTGGTGGTGGTGGTGATGCTCCGATTCGCACGGTTGGCTACGTGCAGTGCAGAAGAAGTTCAACACACACATGCAGTCTAGTGCAGATGTCTCTTCCTTTAACAATGACCACAACGGTGCCCATGATCACCACACGATCTTAAACTCCTCTGGCCATAGTTCCCGCGTCCCTGTTGTGGGTGTGGAGGGAAACAGGACAGCTGCGGTGGTGATGGCGGTGATGGTGGTGATGGCGGTGATGGTGGTGATGTTGGTGATGTTGGTGATGTTGGCGATGGTGGCGACGATGGTGGTGACGATGGTGGAGATGATGGTGGTGATGATGGTGGTGATGGTGGCGATGGCGAAGATGGTGAGAGTGATGATGGTGGTGATGATGGCGATGATGGTGGTGATGTTGGTGATGTTGGTGATGTTGGTGATGTTGGTGATGGTGGCGACGGTAATGATGGTGGCGATGGCGGTGATGTTGGTGATGGTGGTGATGATGGCGGTGATGATGATGGTGACGATGGTGGTGATGATGGTGGTGATGGTGTTGATGGTGGTGATGATGGTGATGATGGTGGTGATGGTGGCGACAGTGATGATGGTGGCGGCGATGGTGGCGAAGGCGGTGATGTTGTTGATGTTGGCGATGATGGTGGCTGTGATGTCTAATTGGAGATGATGGGTGAGCCAAATGACCGAGGAAGTTGAGCGGAGAGCGAGCGAGTGAGCGAGCGGGCAGCCCCCTATCTCCGCTGTAATCTACACTCGCAGCGCTCATACAAACTCCGGAACACAGCCTCCCGCAGAGCGAGAGCGAGCGAGAGAGGAGGGGGGGTACAGCCAGACACACGCACCACGTGCGAGCGCGTGTGTCAAGCTGGGGGGTGTGTGGGGGTAGCGGTTCGCGCCCTACGTTGCTGTAAACCCCGGCGACCCAAGTTCGATTCCCGCCTCACGGTCAACACCAGTGACGATTATCTGAACCGGTCCTTGGGCCTCCCCTAGGTCGACTCAGCCTCGAATAAGTACCTGGTGCGGTGTGTAAACATCGCCACTGGGGAGACAAAGGCGGTCGGGCGTGGTGCTGGCCACCCGCCCCTCTCGTGTGCCGTGCCGACCTTCATCGGTGCTACTCGCTAACAGCACTTGCCCCAACAGTTTGTTGAGGCTATACAGGGGATCTTTGTCTGTGGTGGTCAGCTAGCACACCGCATCAACTGAACCCAGCGACACAATTTCGATTGCCTGCTCGCAACCACCCACTCCCCCCCTTCGCAAGAAATATTTGCTCCAGTTCTGGGCCTCCCATAGGTTGACTCAGACTCAAATGACTACGGTACCTGGAGCAGTGTGTAGAACATCAGTAGCAGGAAGACAAAGGTGGCCAGCAGTGGGTGGGTTGCTTGGCCACTCACCCACACTCGTGAGCTCTGCCGATCTTCAGAGGCGCTCGCTAACAGCGCTGTTAAAGCAATGGGGGGTTCATCTTCTTGGTTCTTTCGGTAAAGTCACGTAGAAGGGAAATAATAAAATAATAAAAATAATAAACTAATTCTCACGACGTTTCATTTTTATTATTTGATTACTTCCCTTCTACGTGACTTTACCGAAAGAACCAAGAAGATGAATCCCTGCAGTCACGAAAGCTTTAAATCGAAATTCAATGGGGGAGTTAGTTTGTTTTTTGCGTGTGTACTCGACTGTGTGTTTGTGTCTTGATGTGTGCGTGAGTCGGTCTTGAGAAGTATTCAACTTCAACGGAAGCAAAAATGACCCCATCCCCTAGCACTGACCCCTCTCTGCAGCACTCACTCACCCCCCCACCACCACTACTGCCTCTCTTACACTCTCATACTCATACACTCACACTGCCTCTTACACTCACACTGCCTCTTACACTCACATACTAATACACACACTCACTCACTAATACACACACTCACACAGTAATACACACACTCACACACTAATACACACACTCACATACTAATACACACACTCACACACTAGTACACACACTCACACACTAGTACACACTCACACACTAGTACACACACTCACATACTAATACACACTCACACACTAGTACACACACTCACACACTAGTACACACACTCACACACTAATACACACACTCACATACTAATACACACACTCACACACTAATACACACACTCACACACTAATACACACTCACACTCTAATACACACACTCACACACTAGTACACACACTCACACACTCACATACTAATACACACACTCACACACTAGTACACACACTCACACACTAATACACACACTCACATACTAATACACACACTCACACACTAGTACACACACTCACACACTAATACACACACTCACATACTAATACACACACTCACACAGTAATACACACTCACACACTAACACACACACTCACATACTAATACACACACTCACACACTAATACACACACTCACACTGCCTGTCTTACACTCATACACTAATACACACACTCACATACTCATACACACTCACACACTAATACACACACTCACAAACTAACACACACACTCACACACTAATACACACATTCACATACTAACACACACACTCACATACTAATACACACACTCAAACTGCCTTTCTTACACTCATACACTAATACACACACTCACATACTCATACACACTCACACACTAATACACACACTCACATACTAACACACACACACACACTAATACACACATTCACATACTAACACACACACTCACATACTAACACACACACTCATACACTAATACACACACTCACATACTCATACACACCCACAAACACACACAAAGATCCCCCGTATAGCCTTAACAGACTGTAGGGGCAAGTGCTGTTAGCGAGCACCTATGAAGGCTGGCACGGCACACGAGGGGGTGGGTGCCCAGTACCACGCTGGGCCGCCTTTGTCTCCCTAGTGGCGATGTTTACACACCGCACCAGGTACTCATTTGAGGCCGAGTCGACCTAGGGGAGCCCCAGGACCGGTTCAGATAATCGTCACCGGTGTTAGCCGTGAGCGGGAATCGAACTCGGGTCGCCGGGTTCATAGCGCAGCGTAGCGCTAACCGCTGCGCCACCGCTCCCCTCTCATACACACACAACACACAATTACACACGGAGAGTCACATCCACACAATATACACTAATAGGGTATGGCTCATACACACAAACACCCCACTCCCGCTGGCTCTGACTCGTACACACCTGTACACGCATACACACACACAAAACACACAAACGTAAAAAAAACACATCCACACATTAACCCCAACGAGCTGAAAAATGCTGGTTAAACGAATTCAATCCCCAAAAAAAATTCACACACGTACTGTACATGCATACGTACATACGAATACATCATTTACTAATGCACACACATACATCAACCCCCACTCACAGATTACACAAGCAAACACTTACACACACACACACACGCGTGCACCTACACAAAAGGCAAAGATCCCCCCCGTATATCCATTAGCGAGGACCTATTAATGTCAGAACCGCAGGGGTGGGTGGCCAGCACCACGCCCGGCTGTCTGATGTTTACACACCGCACCAGGTACTCGGTTGAAGCCGAGTTAACCAAGAGGAAGGCTCAGGACGGGTTTAAATATTCACCACATATTGGTCCTGACAGGGAAATCAAACTCGGGTTGCTGGGTTTGAGGTACAATGCACTAATCACTGCACCACCGCTCCCCACTGCACACATCTATCAGACACCCACACACACACATCTCCTGAACGCACGCGCGCACACACACACGTGTGTCTGTCTGTCCAATTGGACATGCCATCTCTTCAAACTCCACTGCTCACACTTCAGAAGGAGCATGGTGGGTGGGTGGGTGAGAGTGTGTGGCTGTGTGGGTGGGTGAGAGTGTGGCTGTGTGGGTGGGTGAGAGTGTGGCTGTGTGTGTGGGTGAGAGAGTGTGGCTGTGTGGGTGAGAGTGTGGCTGTGTGGGTGGGTGAGTGTGTGGCTGTGTGGGTGGGTGAGTGTGTGGCTGTGTGGGTGGGTGAGAGTGTGGCTGTGTGGGTAGGTGAGAGTGTGGCTGTGTGGGTGGGTGAGAGTGGCTGTGTGGGTGGGTGAGAGTGTGGCTGTGTGGGTGGGTGAGAGTGTGGCTGTGTGGGTGAGAGTGTGGCTGTGTGGGTGGGTGAGAGTGTGGCTGTGTGGGTGGGTGAGAGTGTGGCTGGGTGAGAGTGTGGCTGTGTGGGTGGGTGAGAGTGTGGCTGTGTGGCTGTGTGGGTGGCTGTGTGGGTGGGTGAGAGTGTGGCTGTGTGGGAGAGTGTGGCTGTGTGTGTGGGTGAGCAGGTGATTGGGTGAGTGGGCCATGCATGAGGTTCAATGGGTCAGTAGGTGTGTGGTGAGTGCGTGCGGGAGGGTGGGTTTGCGTGCCGCGGTAGTGTTAGCGCTACGCTGCGCTACGAACCCGGCGACCCGGGTTCAATTCCCGCTCACGGCCAACACCAGTGACGATTATCTGAACCGGTCCTGGGCCTCCCCTAGGTCTACTCAGCCTAAAATCAGTACCTTGTGCGGTGTGTGAACATCGCCACGAGGGAGACAAAGGTGGGCGGGCGCGGCGCTGGCCACCCATCCCCCCGTGTGCCTTCATAGGTGCCCGCTAACAGCACTTTCCCCAACAGAATGTTAAGGCTATATGGGGGAACTTTGTCTTTGTTTGGTGTTTGAGTGAGTGGATGCGTGAATGTGAGGGATGGCTGGGTTAGTGGATGAGTCAACTGGCATGTGTGTGTATGTGTGTGTGTCAGAGGTGGGACAAAGTCATTGTTATGCAAGTCCAAGTCGAGTCGCAAGTCATCAAATTCATGACTCGAGTCTGACTCGAGTCCAAGTCACATGACTCGAGTCCACACCTCTGGTGTGTGTGACAATTTGTTGTGTGTGCAGGTAATTGGGTGTGCGTGTGAGTGTGTGCTCGCATGTGTGTGAGTGTGTGCTCGCATGTGTGTGAGTGTGTGCTCGCATGTGTGTGAGTGTGTGCTCGCATGTGTGTGAGTGTGTGCTCGCATGTGTGTGAGTGTGTGCTCGCATGTGTGTGAGTGTGTGCTCGCATGTGTGTGAGTGTGTGCTCGCATGTGTGTGAGTGTGTGCTCGCATGTGTGTGAGTGTGTGCTCGCATGTGTGTGAGTGTGTGCTCGCATGTGTGTGAGTGTGTGCTCGCATGTGTGTGAGTGTGTGCTCGCATGTGTGTGAGTGTGTGCTCGCATGTGTGTGAGTGTGTGCTCGCATGTGTGTGAGTGTGTGCTCGCATGTGTGTGAGTGTGTGCGCGTGTATGATTATGTTTGGGTGCGTGTAGTCCTTTGTGTGTGTGTCTGTGCATGTGTGGGCAAGTGAGTGGAGAGCGGTAGTGGTAGTGGCAGCGCTACGCTGCGCTACGAACCCGGCGACCCCGGTTCGATTCCCGCTCACGGCCAACACCAGTGACGATTATCTGAAGCGGTCCTGGGCCTCCCCTAGTTCTACTCAGCCTCAAATCAGTACCTTGTGCGGTGCGCGGTAAACATCGGCACGTGCGCCGTGACGCCCTTCGTAGGTGCCACTCGTTGACAGCACTTGCCCCAACAGCCTGCACAAGGCTATACAGGCCACCATTGTCTTTGTACCCACGTGCCCTTGTGTATGTGTGCGTGCCTGGCGGATGAGGTGGGAGTAGTGGGGGGGGGGGTTGTGGGGGGTCACGCCGGTCAGCCGCTGCCCCCCCCCCCCCCCCCAATCTCCCCGGTGCACGGTGCTCATCAAGAGCCGGCATTCCCTCTCCCGACACCCAACACTGCAACCCCCAGCGTTGACCCCCCCCCCCCGTCACACGCGAAAGAAAATCCGCCGAGGAATAAAAATAATAATAAACAAAAAAATAAGAAATAATCTTCTTGGTTCTTTCGGTAAAATCACGTAGAATGGAAATAATAAAATAATAAAAATAAAACATTATGGAATAATTCTCAAGACGTTTCGGCCACAACGCAAGCAGCCGTCCTCAGGTGGAGAACAGGTCTGTCGGGAAGAGACTGTCAGACGCTGTCTTCTCGACAGACCTGTTCTCCACCTGAGGACGGCTGCTTGCGTTGTGGCCGAAACGTCGTGAGAATTATTTTATTAGGTCTTATTTTTATTATTTTATCATTTCCATTCTACGTGACTTTACCGAAAGAACCAAGATGATGAATCCCTGCAGTCACGAAAGCTTTAAATCGAAATTTAATAAATAATCGTCATCATGAAAAATAAAAATTTACTTGAAAGTTCATCGCCATCTTTCGATTTAAAGCTTTCGTGACTGCAGGGATTCATCTTCTTGGTTCTTTCGGTAATTCAGACTGTCTACTTGACAGACCTGTTCTCCACCTGAAGACGGCTGCTTGCGTTGTGGCCGAAACGTCGTGAGAATTATTTTATGAAGTTTTATTTTTATTATTTTATTATTTCCATTCTACGTGACTTTACCGAAAGAACCAAGATGAATCCCTGCAGTCACGAAAGCTTAAAATCGAAATTTAATAAATAATCGTCATCATGAAAAAAAAAATGTACTTGAAAGTTCATCGCCATCGTCAAGGCTAATTGCCCGAGGTGAGACCCACGCAACGAAAATGTTTTAGGCTCTCGGAGCTCAGGGGGTTCTCTCATAATGGCCGTGTTGGAGAGTTCACGTTTGAGCTGCAAGAGCCGTTGAGCCTGGGTTCGAGTCCTGGGTGACACTCACAGGACGAGTTCATTGCAGCTGTTTGCGAGGATCTATGACGACCATGTCGGACAGACTGAGAGCCTGGGTTCGAGCCCTGGACCAAGGTGATTTTTTCACAGGGAGAGGTCACAATGGCTGAGTAAGGGGATTCATAATGGCCATGTCGGAGAGACTGAAGACCTGGGTTCGAGCCCTGGACCTAGGTGATTTCCTCTTAGAGGGAGAGTTCACAATGGCATAGTAAGGGAAAACATAATGGTCATGTCAAAGAAACTGAGGACCTGAGATTGAACCCTGGCTCTGTCTATCAATAAAGTAGTTAACAATATTCTGTGTGTGGGTTGTGGTTTGTAATGGAGGGAGCCCTGGGTCTGAGTGACTCTCTCACAGGGGAGAGTTCGTGATGGAGGGAGCCCTGGGTCTGAGTGACTCTCTCACAGGGGAGAGTTCGTGATGGAGGGAGCCCTGGGTCTGTGTGACTCTCACACAGGGGAGAGTTCGTGATGGAGGGAGCCCTGGGTCTGAGTGACTCTCTCACAGGGGAGAGTTCGTGATGGACGGAGCCCTGGGTCTGAGTGACTCTCTCACGGAAGAGAGTTCGTGATGGACGGAGCCCTGGGTCTGAGTGACTCTCTCACGGGGGAGAGTTCGTGATGGACGGAGCCCTGGGTCTGAGTGACTCTCACACAGGGGAGAGTTCGTGATGGACCGAGCCCTGGGTCTGAGTGACTCTCTCACGGGGGAGAGTTCGTGATGGACGGAGCCCTGGGTCTGAGTGACTCTCTCACAGGGGAGAGTTCGTGATGGAGGGAGCCCTGGGTCTGAGTAACTCTCTCACAGGGGAGAGTTCGTGATGGACGGAGCCCTGGGTCTGAGTGAATCTCTCACAGGGGAGAGTTCGTGATGGAGGGAGCCCTGGGTCTGAGTGACTCTCTCACAGGGGAGAGTTCGTGATGGAGGGAGCCCTGGGTCTGAGTGAATCTCTCACAGGGGAGAGTTCGTGATGGAGGGAGCCCTGGGTCTGAGTGACTCTCTCACAGGGGAGAGTTCGTGATGGAGGGAGCCCTGGGTCTGAGTAACTCTCTCACGGGGGAGAGTTCGTGATGGAGGGAGCCCTGGGTCTGAGTGACTCTCTCACAGGGGAGAGTTCGTGATGGAGGGAGCCCTGGGTCTGAGTGACTCTCTCACAGGGGAGAGTTCGTGATGGAGGGAGCCCTGGGTCTGAGTGAATCTCTCACAGGGGAGAGTTCGTGATGGAGGGAGCCCTGGGTCTGAGTGACTCTCTCACAGGGGAGAGTTCGTGATGGAGGGAGCCCTGGGTCTGAGTGACTCTCTCACAGGGGAGAGTTCGTGATGGAGGGAGCCCTGGGTCTGTGTGACTCTCTCACAGGAGAGAGTTCGTGATGGACGGAGCCCTGGGTCTGAGTGACTCTCTCACGGGGGAGAGTTCGTGATGGAGGGAGCCCTGGGTCTGAGTGACTCACAGGGGAGAGTTCGTGATGGAGGGAGCCCTGGGTCTGAGTGACTCTCTCACAGGGGAGAGTTCGTGATGGAGGGAGCCCTGGGTCTGAGTGACTCTCTCACAGGGGAGAGTTCGTGATGGACGGAGCCCTGGGTCTGAGTGACTCTCTCACGGGGGAGAGTTCGTGATGGAGGGAGCCCTGGGTCTGAGTGACTCTCTCACAGGGGAGAGTTCGTGATGGAGGGAGCCCTGGGTCTGAGTGACTCTCTCACGGGGGAGAGTTCGTGATGGAGGGAGCCCTGGGTCTGAGTGACTCTCTCACAGGGGAGAGTTCGTGATGGAGGGAGCCCTGGGTCTGAGTGACTCTCTCACAGGGGAGAGTTCGTGATGGAGGGAGCCCTGGGTCTGAGTGACTCTCTCACAGTGGAGAGTTCGTGATGGAGGGAGCCCTGGGTCTGTGTGACTCTCTCACGGGGGAGAGTTCGTGATGGAGGGAGCCCTGGGTCTGAGTGACACTCTCACAGGGGAGAGTTCGTGATGGAGGGAGCCCTGGGTCTGGGTGACTCTCTCACAGGGGAGAGTTCGTGATGGCACTGGGTCTGCGTGACTCTCTCACAGGGAGTTAAAAAAGCTGAGCAGGTGACGCTAACACCGTGGGGGTTTGAACGCAGGGTACGGCCGCCGATGATCAACCGGGGATTCTCTCGAGCGCGGAGAGCCGACGGTCCTCAACTCGATAGCAAATTGCCCATGCGAAAAAAAACCATCACGCTACCGTGCTTAATGGTTTTTTTTTCTCCTCAGTTAATGCTTTCACTGACACGCGATAAACAAACAACTCACTCACTTAGCAGGGCATACAGAATGTGTACCCCCCCCCCCTCCTATGTCGGGTACCAGAGAAGGGTCATTGCCCGTGACCTCAGTATGGACTAGGGTTGGGATGGTTGAGTTTTATCCGTATGTTTTTTGGGGTGATTTGTTTACCTTTATTTGTACTTTGCACTGCTATCGGTGTTTTTTTTTTTTACCGTTCTTAGCCCTCCCCCTCCTGGACATCTGTGAAAAAAAATCTTCGTAGCTCATGGGATTCCTCCGGCATTAAAAAAAATATTCAGATTCTGATTCTGAAGTTCTGGGGCGTAATTTTCGGTTGTTGTAACTTTCTTACCCCGTGTCCCGACTGGACACTAGGGGGGTACGAATAAATATTCTGAATTTCTGTGGCATCACCTTGTTGGGGTGGCCACTCTCCCGACACGACGTGGTGCGCCGCTAGCTGTAGCTCCACTCATCCTCGCGCCGCGACAGCGAATTCACAGATTAAAAACGAGTTGCGTACAGCGCATTTTGCTGTGTGTAAGAGGACTCCACTACGATCCGTTAGTTTAAAACGTAGTAGGCTTTTGCGACAAATATCATCCATAATACAGGTTTTTTTTGGGTTTAGATCACGTAAATATATAAATCTGCCACCACCCGACACAGCCAATTAGTAAGGTTTGTCACGTAAACAGAACGTGCCAATTCGTTATGTGCACAGCACACCGGTGTGTTGGAGAGCAAAGCCACGAAATTCATCACGTGAGTACGAACATTGTGTTGCTATCGAAACGTCGTGATTTATTTTGTTTTATTTCTAACTACTCTCTCATCATCATCACGGTGGCTAGGAGATGTTAACCACCTCGCCTGGTGTACAGGAGGTCGTGGGTTCGATCCCGACCCTGACGCCTGCTACTGTATATTTGGAGTTTGCGTGTCTCTCTCATCATCATCACGGTGGCTAGGAGATGTTTACTACCTCGCCTGGTGTACAGGAGGTCGTGGGTTCGATCCCGACCCTGACGCCTGCTACTGTATATTTGGAGTTTGCGTGTCTCTCTCTCTCATCATCATCACGGTGGCTAGGAGATGTTAACTACCTCGCCTGGTGTACAGGAGGTCGTGGGGTTTGATCCCAACCCTGTGAGTCCTACACCACCAAAGACAACGATCCGCTAACGTCACCAAGTCCCCCCCCCATCACTCCCAATCACTTCCCGTCCAGCGGCACGCGCCAGGCGGCGTTGGCGCGGTGGGGGGGGGTAAGGGGAGGGTAAGGGGGGGGGTAAGGGGAGGGGGGTAAGGGGGAGAGGGGAGAGTCTCACCGCACAGCCGGTAGGCGGCGAGGCTCTTGGCTGGCTCCGCCCTGGGCCCCGCCGCTGGGCGCACGCGCCGGGCCAGGTCGGGCAGCCACGCCAGGAGCAGCGACGCCAGCGCCGAGCGCTCCGACAGAGACGCGGACTCGGAGAACGCACGGCCCACGGCCTGCGGGGCGGCGGTGGTGGTGGGTGAGACGGCGTGACATAGGGGAGATGGGGGGAGGTAAGGGGGAGATGGGGGAGAGACGGTGTGACATAAGGGGAGATGGGGGGAGGTACGGGGGGACATGGGGAGACGGGGGAGAGATGGTGTGACATAGGGGGAGATGGGGGGAGGTAAGGGGGAGATGGGGACATGGGGAGACGGGGGAGACACGGTGTGACATAGGGGAGATGGGGAAGGTAAGGGGGAGATGGGGACTTGACCCACCCCCGGAAAAATCTCGCGCACACGACAAGCTGGGAGTGACACGTCAACCCACACAGATGGAACAGATGGAGAGCATTTTTCGATTTAAAGCTTTCGTGACTGCAGGGATTCATCTTCTTGGTTCTTTCGGTATCTGAATGACGCTGTCTTTCCGACAGACCTGTTCTTCACCTGAGGACGGCTGCTTGCGTTGTGGCCGAAACGTCGTGAGAATTATTTAATGAAGTTTTATTTGTATTATTTTATTATTTCCCTTCTACGTGACTTTACCGAAAAAACCAAGAAGATGAATCCCTGCAGTCACGAAAGCTTTTAATCATTGGCTTTAGTGAGACGCGGAATTTTTTTTGTTTTCCCCGTAAACGATTTGACATCCTTACACGCATTTATATATTCGGGTACCATCAACGGCCGCCAATCGCCAAACGAAGCTACAGCGACATGACCCGCAGCACTTGTGCCAGGCTAGGCGCACTTGGAGGCCATCGCGGGAAGTTTGGAAGGCTCGCTGCTGCCAGGTGCTCACAGCACAGACCCGGGCGCTGTGGGTTGACCGACTGAGCTCAGTGACAGATGGGCCACCTCAAACATACAGCACATGCAGGGTACGCGTTTAAGGCCGAGTCGACCTAGAGGAGAGCCCAGGACCAGTTGTGACATCCGCCGCTGATGTTGGCCATGGCCGGGAACCTAAGTCGGGTGTCTGGGTTCGTAGTGGAGCTTGCTAATCACTTTGACAACGCTCCCCCGTACACACACACGGGGATATATTTAATGATTATCGTGACGATAATGAAAATCCAACGATCTGGTTAAAGTTGTTGGAAGAAAAAAAAAGTGCTCCAACTGCGCGTTTAAAACCAGCGTTATTAGAATTGTCCTCCGAACGGCGCCTCGATAAAAACTCGCGTTTCTCATTCGGATCCTAACAGCCGCTTGCCCCCCCACCAACCGTCAGAGTGGACGACGATCGAAAAAAACGGGCGACCTTTGCCTCTGTGCTTTGTACCTGGAAGAGCTGTGAGAGTTTGAGCTGAGGGTCGGGGGCTCCGTAAGAAGGGAGGGGGGGAGGCTGGGCCCCCCGCCCCGCCCCCACCACGAGCGACACCACCTCGGGCAGGCGTAGAACCTGGCGCGTCAACTCCTGCAGCTGCTCCACGTCCGCTGTTGAACAAGAACAACAACAACAACCGCCATTCGCCACTAAGTGGCGGTGACGTCACCACGACGCTTGTGCCAGGCCAAGTGCACCTTGAGGCTTCCACGTGAAGTGTCGAACGCCCGCTGGCAGGAGGTCATGGGGCAGACCCAGCAGGTGCCACGGGTCGACTGACCGAGATGACCGAGACGACTGGCCGATGCACCACCTTTGCCCCCTACTGTACCAACTTGCTGTGCTTTAGCCACCGGGCGCTCCGTGCGTTGTTGTGAGCGTCGCTCCTCCGCACACACGCACGCGCACACGCTGTCGCCTTTACAAGGCTGTTGGGGCTGTTTGCAAGTAGCATCTGTGAAGGCCGGCACGGCGCACGAGGGGGTGGGTGGCCGGCACCACGCCCGGCCGCCTTTGTCTCCTTAGTGGC
This sequence comes from Lampetra planeri, assembly GCF_965212315.1. Lineage (NCBI taxonomy): Eukaryota > Metazoa > Chordata > Hyperoartia > Petromyzontiformes > Petromyzontidae > Lampetra > Lampetra planeri. The sequence continues at coordinate 2,364,749 of NC_136163.1, forward strand.
GATGTTTACACAGCGCAACAGCTACTCATTTGAGGCTGAGTCGACCTAGGGGGAGGCCCAGGACCGGTTCAGACAATCGTCACTGGTCGTGTTGGCCGTGAGCGGGAATCGAACTCGGGTCGCCGGGTTCGTAGCGCAGCGAGCGAACCGCTACCACCAGCGCTTCGAGGACTCAGATCCCGCATAGAGCCTGAAAATACTTCCCATTCCATCCAGCTTAAATAGACGCTCCAAGCCTGGGGTGTGTCATTCAGACGCTGTCTTCCCGACAGACCTGTTCTTCACCTGAGGACGGCTGCTTGCGTTGTGGCCGAAACGTCGTGAGAATTGTATTTTATTATGTTTTATTTGTATTACTTTATTATTTCCCTTCTACGTGACTTTACCGAAAGAACCAAGAAGAAGAACCTGAAAATACTGTCAGCGCAAATACTGTGAGTGAGTGGCAGCACCTGACCAGCACCACGCCCAGCCACATTTGTCT
>NC_136163.1:2367732-2487732 GCF_965212315.1 Lampetra planeri
CACACCATCTCTTCTCCAGCCCATGCCGCGCCCGTTTAGCCCCCTCGATCCGGCCGAACAAAAGCTGTTTAGGCATGCGGTGGCTGGGCATGCGGGCTACATGACCCAGCCAACGCAGCCTTGCCTGCCGGAGGAGCTCACTGATGGGACTTTGCCCAGATCTTTCAAGGACTTGTGAGCTCTTCACACAATCCAGCCTGGTTAAACCCAGGATGGATCGTAGGCAGGCCAGCCTAAATGTTTCCAACCGGCGAAGATGCTCCACTAGGGGGGTCCACGTTTCGCAAGCGTAGAGAAGGGAGGGAATGACCGTGGCCGAGAAGACCTGAAGCTTCGTGCGGAGCGACAGACCAGGTAGCTTCCACACAGCGTTACGCAACCGATGAAAACATATTGCCGCTCGACTGATTCGGAGTGAGACCTCTGCTGATAAACTGGAGCCGGTCATAAGCACACTGCCCAGGTATGGGAAACTCTCCACTCTCTCCACAACTGCCCCATCACCAATTGGGAGTTGTGGGGGTAGAGTGTCCGATGGTACAAAATACCCAGGCAGGTGCTTAGTTTTGGTGGGGCTGATGGTAAGGCCCCACCTCTTCGTGGCATGCTCCAGTCTCAGCAGCAGCGTCTCCAACTCCTCTTCTGAATGAGCAGCTATTACCAAATCATCGGCATACATAACGTGGTTGACCAATAGGGAGCCATCCCTTGATCGCACCCGAGCGTCGATCAGCCTCCCATTATATCTGTACCAAATGGAAATTCCCCCGGTACAGCTATTGAAGGCTTCACGAACTACGCAGTCGAAATAGATGTTAAATAATGTGGGAGCCAGAGGACATCCCTGTCGCACCCCAAGGTGTACAGGGAAAGGCTCCGACTCCCGGCCACGTAGTTTTACCCGGGCCTGCTCACCATCATGAAGGTCCTTAATGATCGTGAGCAGAGGGTCAGGGACTCCGAAAGCACGAAGAACAACCCAGAGCCCAGTCCTACTGATGGTATCATAGGCCTTGACCAGGTCAATAAAGCAGAGATGTAGGTCTTTTTGGAATTCCCTACACCTCTGCTGTAGCAGACGGACAGAAAATATGGCATCTGTGCAGGACCGCCCTTTCCTGAAACCGCATTGGGGCTCCGCAAGCCTCTCCTCAGCGTGCCTAGCAAGGCGATGTTGAATAATCCTTGCCAGGACCTTTCCCGGCACACTGAGGAGTGAGATGCCCCTGTAGATGTTACAGTCGGTACGGTCCCCCTTCTTAAAGAGGGGGACCACCAGGGCATCCTTCCAGTCCTGCGGAACCCGTCCAGTGGTCCAGACACATGCACACACACACAGACACATGCACACACACACAGACACATGCACACACACACACACACAGACACATGCATACACACAAACACATGCACACACACAGACACATGCACACACACACATACACACACACAGACACATGCATACACACACACACAGACACATGCACACACACACAGACACATGCATACACACACACAGACACATGCATACACACAAACACATGCACATACACAGACACATGCACACACACACACAGACACATGCATACACACACACACACACACATGCACACACACACACATACACACACACAGACACATGCATACACACACACACACACACATGCATATACACACACACAGACACATGCATACACACACAGACACATGCATACACACACAGACACATGCACACACACACACACACACAGACACATACATACACACACACAGACACATACACACACACACACACATGCATACACACACACAGACACATGCACACACACTGCACCTCCTCGTGTCACGCAGTGCCCGGTCAAGCGAGTGACGGCTCAGAACGAGGCGTGAAAAACAGTTTTTGCACTGCAGCACGCGCACACACACACACTCACCTATACAGAATCACACACACACACACTCACCTAGAATCACACACACACACTCTCACCTATACAGAATCACACACACACACACTCACCTAGAATCACACACACACACACTCACCTATACAGAATCACACACACACTCTCACATATACAGAATCACACACACACTCTCACCTAGAATCACACACACACACACACTCACCTAGAATCACACACACACACACACTCACCTATACAGAATCACACACACACTCTCACATATACAGAATCACACACACACTCTCACATATACAGAATCACACACACACACTCACCTATACAGAATCACACACACACTCTCACATATACAGAATCACACACACACACACACACTCACCTAGAATCACACACACACACACACTCACCTATACAGAATCACACACACACTCTCACATATACAGAATCACACACACACACACACTCACCTAGAATCACACACACACACACACACTCACCTATACAGAATCACACACACACTCTCACATATACAGAATCACACACACACTCACATATACAGAATCACACACACACACACTCACCTAGAATCACACACACACACACTCTCACCTAGAATCACACACACACACACTCACCTATACAGAATCACACACACACACTCACATATACAGAATCACACACACACTCTCACATATACAGAATCACACACACACTCTCACATATACAGAATCACACACACACTCTCACCTAGAATCACACACACACACACTCACCTATACAGAATCACACACACACTCTCACATATACAGAATCACACACACACTCTCACCTAGAATCACACACACACACACTCACCTATACAGAATCACACACACACTCTCACATATACAGAATCACACACACACACTCTCACCTAGAATCACACACACACTCTCACCTAGAATCACACACACACACACTCACCTATACAGAATCACACACACACTCTCACATATACAGAATCACACACACACACTCACATATACAGAATCACACACACACTCTCACATATACAGAATCACACACACACTCTCACATATACAGAATCACACACACACTCTCACCTAGAATCACACACACACACACACTCACCTATACAGAATCACACACACACTCTCACCTAGAATCACACACACACACACTCTCACATATACAGAATCACACACACACTCTCACCTAGAATCACACACACACACACTCACCTATACAGAATCACACACACACTCTCACATATACAGAATCACACACACACTCTCACATATACAGAATCACACACACACACTCACATATACAGAATCACACACACACTCTCACATATACAGAATCACACACACACTCTCACCTAGAATCACACACACACTCTCACCTATACAGAATCACACACACACTCTCACCTAGAATCACACACACACACTCACCTATACAGAATCACACACACTCTCACATCTACAGAATCACACACACACTCTCACCTATACAGAATCACACACACACTCTCACATATACAGAATCACACACACACTCACCTATACAGAATCACACACACACTCTCACATCTACAGAATCACACACACACTCTCACATCTACAGAATCACACACACACACTCACCTATACAGAATCACACACACACTCTCACCTAGAATCACACACACACTCTCACCTAGAATCACACACACACTCTCACATATACAGAATCACACACACACACACACTCACCTATACAGAATCACACACACACTCTCACATATACAGAATTACACACAGAGACACTCACCCAATACAGAATCGTACACACAGACACACACTCATCATTACAGAATCATAAACACAGACACACACACACACTCACCTATACATAATCATATACAGACACACACTCACCTATACAGAATGATACACGCAGACACACACACTCACCATTACAGAAACATACACACAGACACACACACACACACTCACCATTACAGAATCATATACAGACACACACACACACTCACCTAAACAGAATCACACATACATACTCACCCATAAACAGAATCATACACACACACTCACCATTACAGAAACATACACGCAGACACACACACACACTCACCATTACAGAAACACACACAGACACACACACACACTCACCTATACAGAATCATATGCACAGATATACACACACTCACCATTACAGAATCATACACGCAGACACACACACACTCACCATTACAGAAACACACACAGACACACACACACTCACCTATACAGAATCATACACGCAGACACACACACACACTCACCATTACAGAAACACACACAGACACACACACACTCACCTATACAGAATCATACACGCAGACACACACACACACTCACCATTACAGAAACACACACAGACACACACACACACACTCACCTATACAGAATCATATGCACAGATATACACACACTCACCATTACAGAATCATACACGCAGACACACACACACTCACCATTACAGAAACACACACAGACACACACACACTCACCTATACAGAATCATATGCACAGATATACACACACTCACCATTACAGAATCATACACGCAGACACACACACACTCACCATTACAGAAACACACACAGACACACACACACTCACCTATACAGAATCATACACGCAGACACACACACACACTCACCATTACAGAAACACACACAGACACACACACACTCACCTATACAGAATCATACACGCAGACACACACACACACTCACCATTACAGAAACACACACAGACACACACACACACTCACCTATACAGAATCATATGCACAGATACACACACACTCACCAAATAAAAAACTTACACATACTCACACTCACTTGCTCACGTACACAAACTCACTGATACACACTTACATGCTGCCGCTACTGCTGCTGATGATGCTGGTGACGATGATGATGCTGCTGCTGCCGCCGTTTTCTTACCATCAGCCGTGGGTGCGTACAGCACACAGCGAATCCACACGCGCACGCAAAGGGAGTCGAACCCAGGTGCCCCATCCTCAGCAGCCTCCACCCCCCTCAGAGACCTGCAATGACAAAGAAACCCCCCCACGGCATAGCACTGATGAAGGCCGGTACGGCACATGAGGTGAGGTGGCGTGTCTAGAGCTACGCGCGACCACATTTGTCTCCCCAGTGCGGATGTAGTAGTAGGTTTTTACCCTTTTAAACTGGTACAAAACTGACAGCTTTATTCAAGGCATCATGTTTGCAATAACCACAACACAAGTAGTCAAAAAAGCAAACAAAAAGAAGCAACTCTGATAATGATAATAATATGCACCGTCCTATTATTATCGTTATCAGAGTTGCTTCTTTTTGTTTGCTTTTTTGACTACGTGTGTTGTGGTTATTGCAAACATGATGCCTTGAATAAAGGTGTCAGTTTTGTACCAGTTTAAAAGGGTAAAAACCTACTACTATATTTTGCCACTGGTAAAAGAGATCTCATAGTGGAGTGCTGATGTTCACAGACCGCAACAGGTATTCATTTAAGGCTGAGTCGACCCAGGGGAGGTGATCTAGGACCGGTTCAGATATTCGCCACTGGTGACGGCCGTCTGGAGCGCGCCGCTCCCCTCTTTCCGACATCAAGAAGCCATCGGAGCTATTCGCTTTCAAATAAAAAAAAATGTAAAACTCATTTCGTGAGCACTGCTTTGTGTGTGTATCGTTTGTTGTTCTCTTCCGTCCGGCACCTCCGATTAGCAGGGTTGGCTACGTACGGTGCGAAAAAAGTTCAACGTACGTACCACAGAGGTCGCAAACGGGTTTTGATTCCTTACCCGTACCCGTACCCGGCCGCACCAGGGTCGCAAACGGGTACCCGTACCCTACCCGATACCCGGCTACCCGTACCCGGCCGGGTATCGGGTAGGGTACGGGTACCCGATTGCGACCTCTGGGATGAAGCCATGTTGCAGGCGCGGGTGGGTTGATTCTAGGAACTTGAATTGTGAGAAGAGACAAGACGTTGGGAAATGAGTGACAAACGGTGACTCACCAGTGACTCACGGCCTACCCGTACCCGGCCGCACCAGGGTCGGGTACGGGTAGCCGGGTATCGGGTAGGGTACGGGTATCGGGTACCCGGTTGCGACCTCTGACGTACACATCCCATCCCGCTCTCTCTCGAGCGCTCACCCCGGTTACACAACATCAAACTTGAACTCAGCGTGCGTGTGTGCGTGTGTGCGTGCGTGCGCGTGTGTGTGTGTGCGTCGTCATGGGATGTTTGCGAGCACCCGTTGGGGATGACGTGGGTGAGGAAGCGACAGGCGAGGGGTGGAGGCAGAGCCTCGTCCCACGCGAAATCTCGCAGCAGCGAAGCCGCCGCGCGCGGGTTGCAGTCCGGAACAAGGTCTCCGCTCTCCACAGCAAACAGCGTGAGGCCTGGTCGAGATCGAGTGACACCATCGCACAAGCGGGTCGGGGGTCAGGAGGTCGTCGCGTATCTGTCGCTGCGCAATTGACCAGCCGAAGGAAGGCAACTCTAGTCTCATAACCAGCACTGACATCTGACCGTACGTGATGGGTGTGATGCGTGCGTGCGTGGGTGTGATGCATGTGCGTGTGTGTGCATGTCTGTGCGCATCTGTTTGTGTGTGTGTGTGAGATGCATGTGTGTGTGTGTGTCTGTGCGCATCTGTGTGTGTGTGTGAGATGCATGTGTGTGTGTGTGAGATGCATGTGTGTGTGTGAGATGCATGTGTGTGTGCATGTCTGTGCGCATGTGTGTGTGTGAGATGCATGTGTGTATAAGGGGAGCATTAGTGCAGCGGTTAGCGCTATGCTGCACTACGAACCTGGCGACCCGAGTTCGATTCCCGCTCACGGCCAGGGCCAGTGACGATAATCTGGACCAGTCATGGACCTCCCCTAGGTCGACTTAGCCTCAAAATGAGTACCTGGTGCGGTGTGTGAACATCGCCACTGGGGGAGACAAAGGCGGCCGCCGTGCGTGGTGCTGGCCATCCACCCCCTCGTGTGCCGTGCCGGCCTTCATAGGCGCTCGCTAACAGCACTTGCCCCGAGTCTGTTAAGGCTACACGGGGGTCTTTGTCTTTGTGTGTGTGTGTGTGTATGAGATGCATGTGAGTGCGTGTGTGTGCACCATTCTCACTGGAGTCAGCGTTTGTCAGTCACGCATTACGCTTTTCTCCCGCCTCCTCTCTCTCCTCCCTCTCCCTTATCTCTCTCCACGCTTCACTCTCTCACACCGCACTCTCTTCTCTCAACCCCCCTTATCTCTCTTCGCTCTCTCCTTATCTCTCTAAACTCCCCCCCCCCCCCATCCACTCGCTCTTCTCTCTAACGGTACTTAGTCCTTTCTCTCCACTGTCGTTTCACCGATTTCTCTCCATGTCTCCCTTCTCTACTCTCTCCCCACTCTCCCCCATATCTCTACTCACCTGTATCCAATCTCTCTCTTTTTTTTTACGATCAGTGGAAACAAGAAGATGCTTGGTGTATTCGGTACTTTGCTTCGTTCATCATTTCGTAATTTTTTTTAAATAAAATTTACATTTTTTAACTCTGCTTTATGTAAAGCCCCACCTCTCGCTCGCTCTCTCGCTCACTCGCACTCTCGCTCGCTCTCTCGCTCACTCGCACTCTCGCTCGCTCTCTCGCTCACTCTCTCGCTCACTCTCTCGCTCGCTCTCTCGCTCACTCTCTCGCTCTCTCTCTCGCTCACTCTCTCTCTCGCTCGCTCTCTCGCTCGCTCTCTCGCTCGCTCTCTCTCTCGCTCGCTCTCTCGCTCTCTCGCTCGCTCTCTCGCTCGCTCTCTCGCTCGCTCTCTCGCTCGCTCTCTCGCTCGCTCTCTCGCTCGCTCTCTCTCGCTCGCTCTCTCGCTCGCTCTCTCGCTCACTCTCTCGCTCACTCTCTCGCTCTCTCTCTCGCTCACTCTCTCGCTCACTCTCTCGCTCTCTCTCTCGCTCGCTCACTCTCTCGCTCACTCTCTCTACCATCATCATTTGCCCTCTCTGCTTTTTCTCCCTGCTCTCCACCTTACCTTTCTTTCCCCCCAATCCAACCTCCTCCCTCGCTAATCTCTCTCCCAACTCTCCCTCTCTCTCCCCTCTCATTCCGACATTCTCTTTCCTCTCTAAACGTCTCTCCTCCCTCCCTCTCTCACCCATTACTCCTCCCACACAAATCTCTCTCTCTCTCTCACCTCTTTTCTCTCACCCATCTCTCTCATGCCCATCGCCTCTCTCTCTCTCCTCTCTCTCTCTCTCTGTCAGCTTTCTCACAGCCCAGACTCACAGCTTCCCCTCCCCCCTCATCCCGAAAATACTCAGCAAAACTGTCAATTAAAACCATCCCTCCCTAAGTCTCTCTCCTATCTGTCTGTGTCTCTCTCCATCTCTCTCCTGTCTGTCTGTGTCCATCAATAAATATCAACGTCTCTCACTGTGTATCCATGTCCTCTTCCAACCGCCTCAGCTAGACGATTTAGCAATACTGCCAATTAAAACCACCTTCTAAATGTCTGTCTCTCCATCTCTCTCTCTCTGTATCTCTGTAGGTTTCTGTCTCACTCGGTGTGTGTCTCTCTCTCTCTCTGTCTCCATGTCAGCCTCTCTCTCTCTCTCGCTATGCCTCCTACACTCACACACGTCACATACTCACACCGATACAGAGACAAAGATCCCCCGTGTAGCCTAAACAGACTATTGGGGCAAGTGCTGTTAGCGAGCACCTATTCAGGCCGGCACGGCACACGAGGGGGGTGGGTGGCCAGCACCACGCCCGGCCGCCTTTGTCTCCCCAGTAGCGATGTTTACACACCGCACCAGGTACTCATTTGAGGCCGAGTCGACCTAGGGGAGGCCCAGGACCGGTTCAGATAATCGTCACTGGTGTTGGCCATCTCTCTCTCTGCATCTCTGTAGGTTTCTGCCTCACTGTATGTGTCTCTGTCACCCTTTCTATCTCTCTCGCTATGCCTCCTACACTCACACACACAACATACTCACACCACTACAGACACACACAACAACAACAACCGCCATTCGCCACTAAGTGGCGGTGATGTCACCACGACACTTGTGCCAGGCCATGTGCACCTTGAAACACACACACACCCTCACACATTCATCCACTCACCTCACACTGCACACCACCCACACACACACACTATCCACCACACTCCACCCACACACACACACTATCCACCACGCTCCACCCACACACACACTATCCACCACACACACACGCTATCCACCACACTCCACCCACACACCCACACACACACTTATCCACCACGCGCCACCCACACACACACACACTATCCACCCACACACACCACACACACACACTATCCACACACACACACCACACACACACACTATCCACACACCACACACACACACTATCCACCACACACACACTATCCACCACGCTCCACACCCACACACACTATCCACCACACTCCACCACACACACACACTATCCACCACGCTCCACACCCACACACACTATCCACCACACTCCACCACACACACACACTATCCACCACGCTCCACACCCACACACACTATCCACCACACTCCACCACACACACACACTATCCACCACGCTCCACACCCACACACACTATCCACCACACTCCACCACACACACACACTATCCACCACGCTCCACACCCACACACACTATCCACCACACTCCACCACACACACACACTATCCACCACGCTCCACACCCACACACACTATCCACCACACTCCACCACACACACACTATCCACCACACTCCACCACACACACACACTATCCACCACGCTCCACCACCCACACACACTATCCACCACACTCCACCACACACACACACTATCCACCACGCTCCACACCCACACACACTATCCACACACACACACACCACACACACACTATCCACACACCACCACACACACACACTATCCACCACACTCCACCACACACACACACTATCCACACACACACACTATCCACCACACTCCACCACACACACACACTATCCACCACACTCCACCACACACACACACTATCCACACACACACACTATCCACCACACTCCACCACACACACACACTATCCACACACACACACTATCCACCACACTCCACCACACACACACACTATCCACCACGCTCCACACCCACACACACTATCCACCACACTCCACCACACACACACTATCCACCACACTCCACCACACACACACTATCCACCACACTCCACCACACACACACACTATCCACCACGCTCCACACCCACACACACTATCCACACACCACACACACCACACACACACACTATCCACACACACACACACCACACACACACACTATCCACACACACACACACACCACACACACACACTATCCACCACACTCCACCACACACACACACTATCCACCACACTCCACCACACACACACACTATCCACCACGCTCCACACCCACACACACTATCCACCACGCTCCACACACACACACACTATCCACCACACTCCACCACACACACACACTATCCACCACGCTCCACACCCACACACACTATCCACCACACTCCACCACACACACACACTATCCACACACACACACACACTATCCACCACACACACACACACACACACTATCCACACACACACACACACTATCCACCACACACACACACACACAAACGCTCTCTCACTCCGCTCACCCCTGTCACCAGTCTCTCACCTGCGGCCACGTCAGCCGTGAGCTCCGAGGCCGAATCGGAGCGCCGGGTTTGGCTGACGACCGGCAAACACCACCTCCACACGGCGCCGGCTACAGCCCTCAGCGCCTCCTCCCGAGCCCCCGTGTCCCCGTGCCTCACAGCCGCACCGTCCCTGCGACAGACACACACCACAAAGATCCCCCATATAGCCTTAACAGACTGTTGGGGCAAGTGCCGTTAAACACGTAGGCTTTCGCTGTCGCCTCGACAGACCTGGTCTTCACCTGAGGACGGCTGCTTGCGTTGTGGCCGAAACGTCGCGAGAATTATTCGATTGTGTTTTATTTTGATTATTTTATTACTTCCCTTCTACGTGACTTTACCGAAAGAACCAAGAAGACGTGGGCTTTTCGCGACCGACGTCATCCATAACAGAGGTGTTTGGGTGAGATCGCGTAAATATCAAAATGTGTCGTCAAAACCCGCCACCACCTGTCACGCCGCTCGCTCACAAGCGTTGTCAGCGAGTAGCACCTAGAAAGGCACGAGCGAGGTGGGTGGCCAGCACCACTCCCGACCGCCTTTGTCTCCCCAAGTGGCGATGTTAACCAGACACTGCACCTGGTACTCCTAGGGGAAGCCCAGGACCGGTTCAGATAATCGTCACCGGTGTTGGGCCGTGAGCGGGAATCGAACTCGGGTCGCCGGGTCCGTAAGCGCAGTGCGCTAACCGCTGCACCACCGCTCCCCACAGACACACGCACACACGCGCGTGCGTGTATACGTACACAATGGGCAGTAACAGCCCTTGGTCAATCCACTGCTGGATGAAGGCACCCCCCCCCCACCCCAAAAGTTATGTCCATCAATCGAGCTGTCTGCCCACACGTCACTAAACTGGTCACTTGCCGACGCAGGTTGGTGAAGGGGAGCGGGAGGGGCAAGATCGAGACATCACCACCGCGTAACAAAGACAAAGATCCCCCGTGTAGCCTTCACAGACCGCTGGGGCAAGTGCCGTTAGCGAGCGGCACCTACGAAGGCCGGCACGGCACACGAGGGGGGTGGGTGGCCAGCACCACGCCCGGCCGCCTTTGTCTCCCCGGTGGCGATGTTTACACACCGTACCAGGTACTCATTTGAGGCCGAGTCAACGTAGGGGAGGTACAGAATTGGCTTAGATGTTCGTCACCGGTGTTGGCAGTGAGCCGGGATCAAACTCTGGTCGTCGAAGTGCAATGTGCTAACCACTGCACCACCGCTCCCCCAAAAAGAAAGACCCCCTAACAGAATAAACAGACTGTTGGGGCAAGTGCTAAGAAGGCCACACACACGTACACACACATACGCACGTACACAAATACAGCAATACACCAACACACACCACCACACAAACACCCGTGCACACACACACATACCAAAATATATACACACACACAAGACACATGCCATCACACACATTATCTATTTTTATATGCATACAAACAACACCCTCACACGTGTATAAACACACATATTGACGTATAAATACACACACCATCGTACTTACATACGCATTCATGTATAAACACACAGATGCACATGCACAAAACACGCACACGCATAAAAACACCGTGCACACACACAAACACACAAACACACACACAAACACACACACGCACACACACAAACACACACACGCACACACAAAAACACCACCTTGCAGACACACACAAACACACACAGACAGACAGACACAACCACACACACAAACACACACAAACACCACCACGCACACACATACACAAACACCACCATGCACACACACACACACAAACACCACCATGCACACACACACACACACCACCGTGCACACACACACACAAACACACACACACCACCGTGCACACACAAACACACACACACACACAAACACCACCATGCACACAAACACACACACACACACACACAAACACACACACACAAACACACAAACACACACGCACACACACACAAACACACACGCGCACAAACACACACACACGCACACACACAAACACACACACACAAACACACACACGCACACACACACACAAACGCACACGCACACACAAACACACAAACACACACGCACAAACACACACACACGCACACAAACACACACAAACACACACGCACACAAACACACACACACGCACACACAAACACACGCACACACACACAAACACACACGCACACACAAACACACACGCACACACACACAAACACACACGCGCACACACAAACACACACACGCACACGCAAACACATACACACAAACACACACGCACACACACAAACACACACACACACACGCACACACACACACAAACACACACACACGCACACACAAACACACACGCACACACACACACACAAACACACACACGCACACACACACACACAAACACGCACACACACACAAACACACACACGCACACACACAAACACACACGCACACAAACACGCACACACACGCACACACGCACAAACACACACGCACAAACACACACGCAAACACACACGCACACACACACAAACACAACACAGACACACAAACACACACACACGCGCACACACACACAAACACACACGCACAAACACACACACGCAAACACACACGCACACACACACAAACACACACAACACACACAAACACAACAAACACACACAACACACACAACACAAACACACACAACACACACACACAAACACACGCAAACGCACACACAACACGCACAAACACACACGCAAACGCACACACAACACAAACACACACAACACGCAAAAACGCACACACACAACACACACAACACACACACACAAACACACACAACACACACAACACACACACAAACACACACACAACAAACACACACACAAACACACACACAAACACACACAACACCACACACAACACACACAAACACACACAAACACAAACGCAAAGGGCTGGGAACATCTCTCAGGTGGCCGAGGCAGCAACTTCTAATGGTGTGCGGTTTGAGCCCCGAGGCCGGACGTCCCCCTACGGAGGATGACGCCTCTGGCTGAATACAAAACACAGCACCGCCGCTGACGTGCCCGGTTAGATTCTGGGAGTGGGTGCCTCCACAGCCATGGACATTCATATATCCTGGGTTCTAGCCATGGGGTTGGCTCTCTCTCTCTAAGCTACTCATAATGGCCATGTCAGACATCAAACCAGAACCACTGAGACCCTGAGCTTGAGTCGAGATTCTGGGTCAGAGGTCGCAACCGGGTACCCGATACCCGTACCCTACCCGATACCCGGCTACCCGTACCCGGCCGGGTACGGGTACCCGTTTGCGCACTGGTGCGGCCGGGTACGGGTAGACCGTGAGTCACTGGTGAGTCACCGTGATTGTCACTCATTTCCCAACGTCTTGTCTCTTCTCACAATTCAAGTTCCTGGAATCAACCCACCCGCGCCTGCAACATGGCTTCATCCCAGAGGTCGCAATCGGGTACCCGATACCCGTACCCTACCCGTACCCGGCCGGGTTCGGGTAGGGTACGGTTACAGCCGGGTACGGGTACGGGTACCCGTTTGCGACCCTGGTGCGGCCGGGTACGGGTAAGGAATCAAAACCCGTTTGCGACCTCTGTTCTGGGTGCCTTAAATGTTATTCTCCTTGTATCTCTGCGAGTTCACGATGGCCGTGTGAGAGAGCCACAGAGCCATCGCGACCGAGGATCCTGGGTGTGAGAGTGATTGTCTCTCTCGCTCGGGGGTTCATAACTGCCGTGTCAGAGCCCAGTGGGGATTGAGACCACGGGTTCCAGTCCTGGAGCCGTCCCGATTCTCTCCCTTTCTCGTCCAGCTCTGGATAGAAACTGTGGCCCGGTGTAGGTGAGAGAGAGAGTGCACGGGAGGCATCAATCTTTAATCTCTCATTGCGCGAGTGTGTGCAGGGGGGGGGGGGATGGAGGAGGAGGAAATAAACACAGGCATCGACAGGCCAGCGGGAGGATAAATTATAAATGCGCGCGCACGCACGCACGTGTGCACACATGCACGCACGCACACATTTACACACGCACGTATATAAACACACGTACACACTGGACACGTACACACATATATACAAATACACAGATCTACCGTATAGCATTTAAAAGACTCTTAGGGCAAGTGGTGTTCGCACCTATGAAGGCTGAAATGGTACACGAGGGGGTGGGTGGGTGGCCAGCACCACGCCCGACCGCCTTTGTCACCCCCAGTGGCGATGTTTACACAGCGCACCAGGTGCTCCATTTGAGGCTGAGTGAACCTATGGGAGGTCGAGGACCGGTTCAGATGTTCACCACCGCTGTTTGCACAGTTCACTGACCGCTGAGAATCAAAGAAGCAAACTCGAGACACCACACACATCGACACACGCGGAGAAAAAATATTCCTCACACGGCCTACCGCAGAGCACGCATGAAGGCCAACACGGCCACCTTAGCCCCCCAACACGGCCACCTTAGCCCCCCAACAGTTGACGTTCACACACCACATCAGGTACTCATTACAGGCCGAGCCAACCTAGGGGAGGGTCTGGCACCAGTTCAGATACCCGTCACTGTCGTTGGTGGTGAGCAAGAATTTGAACCCGGGCCGTCGAGTTCAAAGCACAGAGCGCGAACCACTGCACTACCGATCCCCGTACACGTACTCCCCATACTCGCGCGCACACACGCACACACACTCACGCGCGCACACACGCACACACGCACACACGCACACACGCACGGGCACATCAGAATCTAGCCGCAGGCAACCACCTGTGATACAGGTGTCATGGGGTGAGGAGGGGAAGAGAGAGTGAGAGGAAGGGGTGAGAGTGAGACTGCGGGAGAGTGAGAGGTGAGATTAAAGAAAGGGTTTGGGAGAGGGAGGTGAGAGAGGCAAGAGTTGCTGAGAGCAGTAGTCAGTGCATGCACTCGCCTACACTCACCACATACCGAGCACCGCACCGGGTACTCATTTAAGGCCGAGTCGACCTAGGGGAGGACCGGTTTCAGGTAATCGTCACTGGTGTTGGCCGTGAGCGGGAATCGAACCCGGGTGGCCAGGTTCGTAGCGCAGCATAGCGCTAACCGCGACACTACCGCTCCCCACCCACCCACACAAAGATAAAGACAAAGATCCCCCGTATAGCCTGCAGCAGACTGTTGGGGCAAGTGCGGTTTGCGAGCGCCTACGAAGACCGGCACAGCACACGAGGAGGTGGGTGGCAAGCCCCGCACCCGGCCACCTTTGTCTCCCCAGTGGCGATGTTCACACACCACATTAGGTAGTCATTAAAGGCTGAGTCAACCTAGGGGAGGCCCGGCACCTGTTAGCGGCAATCGAACTCGGGAGTGGTTGTTCGTAGTTGCAATGTCATTGGTTTTCCTCTCCCATTCGAAGCCCTGAGTCAGTGATGGAAATTCCACATTCCTTTGGTGTGCGGACGAGTCTATCCATAGGACAACCCCTGTTGATTGCCACCGCAAAGTGGTACTTTTGCTTATCGACCCCGGAGGAAAGGATGATGATGGGCTGACTGAACTCCCCTAGCCTCCCAGCTCCCAACCAGGATTTGAACCCGCGACCTTTTGATTGCGCGCCACTTTTGATTGCGCGCCACTTTTGCTCTCAGCGCACGAGCCCATCTGGCGAGCCGACTCAGACACACAAACATAAATGTAGCGCACACACTAAAATACATAACTCGGACGGATGCGCGCGCACACACACACACACACACTTGTATATCGAACACATATACGCACACCTATAAATTTAAAAAAGACAAAGATCCCCCCGTGTAGCCTTAACAGACTGTAGGGGCAAGTGCTGTTAGCGAGCACCTATGAAGGCCGGAACGGCACACGAGGGGGTGGGTGGCCAGCACCACGCCCGACCGCCTTTGTCTCCCCAGTAGCAATGTTTACACACCGCGCCAGGTAATCATTTAAGGCTGAGTCGACCTAGGGGAGGCCCAGGACCGGTTCAGACAATCGTCACCGGTGTTAGCCGTGAGCGGGAATCGAACCCGGGTCGCCAGGTTCGTAGCGCAGCGCGCTAACCGCTGCACCACCGCTCCCCATAATTCTTAACACACACATGCACACACACATACAATATATCTAACGCTAAGACTTATGAATTTAAAACGTAAACACACATATATATTCACACACACAGAGGATTACACACTCGATATACTATATAAGTGCGTGCGTGTGTACGTTTTCGCGTGTGTGTGTGTGCTGAATATATATGCGTGCGCGTTTCAAATTCATAAGTCTTAGTGTTGGATATTGTATCTAACACACGCACACACACATAAACATATCTACCCCACACACACACACACACTTGCCACCATATCTAACACATGCAAGCTTAAATATATCACACACACATATTCACTCCCACACACATACACACCTACCACCATATATCTTCTTGGTTTTTTCGGTAAAGTCACGTAGAAGGGAAATAATAAAATAATAAAAATAAAACATAATAAAATACAATTCTCACGACGTTTCGGCCACAACGCAAGCAGCCGTCCTCAGGTGAAGAACAGGTCTGTCGAGAAGACAGACCTGAGGACGGCTGCTTGCGTTGTGGCCGAAACGTCGTGAGAATTATTTTATTATTTTTATTATTTTATTATTTCCATTCTACGTGACTTTACCGAAAGAACCAAGAAGACGAATCCCTGCAGTCACGAAAGCTTTAAATCGAAAAAATTACCACCATATACTTAATACATGCAAACTTTAACATGTAATGCACGCGTGTACACACACACATACAACAATCCCCCATGTAGCTTTTAGAAAATTGTGTTAGCGAGCACCTATGAAGGCTGGTAAGGCACACGAGAGCGTGGTGTTACGAGACCCACGCCTGTCCGTCTTTGTTTCCCCAGTCCTGATGTTTATTCAGTACAACACAAGTGGTACTCATTTAAGACTAAGTCAACCTAGGGGAGAGCATAAGCACGGGTTCAGACAATTGTCATTGGTGTTGGCCGTGAGCGGGAATTGAACTCTGGTCGCTGGATTCGTAGCGCAGCTTACCAACTGATTATTTCCGCTCCGCACACACTCGCGAAACACACACACACACACACCTACTCACAGCGTCATATACTTACACACACACACTCACACACACACACACACCTACTCACAGCGTCATATACTTACACACACACACGTGATCGCAAATCTTCACACACACACTCACACACACACACACACCTACTCACAGCGTCATATACTTACACACACACACTCACACACACACACACACCTACTCACAGCGTCATATACTTACACACACACACTCACACACACACACACACCTACTCACAGCGTCATATACTTACACACACACACGTGATCGCATATCTTCACACACACACTCACACACACACACCTACTCACAGCGTCATATACTTACACACACACACACGTGATCGCATATCTTCACACACACACTCACTCACACACACACCTACTCACAGCGTCATATACTTACACACACACACTCACACACACACCTACTCACAGCGTCATATACTTACACACACACACGTGATCGCATATCTTCACACACACACTCACACACACACATACAGACACTCTCACATGCTCACAAATATACTCACTGGTACACACACGCACACACAAAGACACACATCCACACCCTAGCCTTCAACAACAGACTGTTGGGGCAAGTGCTGTTGGGGAGCATCTATGAAGGCTGGTACGGTACACGAGGGGGTCAGTGGCCAGCACCACACTCGGCCACATTGTCTCCGCAGTGGCGATGTTTACACATTGCATCAGGTACCCATTTGAGGCTGAGTCCACCTAAGGGAGGCCTAGGACAAGTTCAATTATTTCACTGGTGTTGGCCGTGAGCGGGAATCGAACTCGGGTCGCCGGGTTCATAGAGCAGTGCGCTAACCGCTCCACCACCGCTCCCCACAACACAAAAAAAGAGAAACACACGCATGTGCACATGGACATACGGACACACGCGCACTCACACTCTCTCTCTCTCTCACACGCACTCACACTCTCTCACAATCACTTGCACACCACACACAAAGATCCCCCATATAGCCTTAACAGACTGTAGGGGCAAGTGCTGTTAGCGAGCACCTATGAAGGCCGGCACGGCACACGAGGGGGTGGGTGGCCAGCACCACGCCCGACCGCCTTTGTCTCCCTAGTGGAAATGTTTACACACCGCACCAGGTACTCATTTGAGGCTGAGTCGACCTAGGGGAGGCCCAGGACCGGTTCAGATAATCGTCAGTCACTGGTGTTGGCCGTGAGCGGGAATCGAACCTGTGTCGCCGGGTTCATAGCGCAGCGCGCTAACCGCTACACTATACCACTCCCCACCACACACAACACACGTATACACAAAACACACGAACGTATGCAGACCGGCTCAATGCAGGCAGGCGAGGCAGGCAGAGCACACACACACAAACAAAACAAACACGTAAACACACACACACACACAAGCAGGGAGACGGATGAGTGACAGGGCGGTCGGGTGATTTTTAAAAACACAGACCGACCCGGCTTGGCCCTCGGGACACTAAATAAATATATAAGGGCATTATAAAAGTGGGAGATGAAAAAGAGGGGTGGTGGTGGTGGTGGTGGTAGGGGGGTCGGTTGGTGGTGGCGATGGTGGTGGTGGTGGTAGAGGGGGGTTGGTTGTGTGGTGGTGGTGGTGGTGGTGTGAGCTGCTGCTGCTGCTGCTGCTACATACACGGGGCTTGGAGGATGATGATGTGTGGGTTGTGGGGTTGGGTAAGGGCTGCGGTGTTCTAGGCTGGGGTTAAAATCCCAAGACTCTTGGCCAAAGGCAAACACGGCTCAGCCTCTAACAAGCGGGCAGGGGATGAGCGAGGAATATTAAACACGGAGTGGAGCGAGTGTACACACACACACACACGCATATAGGCACACACACACACGCGCACATATAGGCACACACACACACGCGCACATATAGGCACACACACACACGTGTCCACATATAGGCACACACACACACGTGTCCACATATAGGCACACACACACACACACACGTGTCCACATATAGGCACACACACACACACACGTGTCCACATATAGGCGGCAGCAATGGCGTGACCCCTGCTTGTGTTTCACGGCAAGAAAGACCTGGGTTTGATTCCTGACTCGGGTGCCTTTGAGCATGTGTGGAAATTGTACGTTCTCCGCCTGTATGTGTACGGGTTTTCCTCCGTGTCCTCCGGTTGTCCTCAAGTAGCGACAAAAAAAAACAACAACTTACAACGTAACCGACATTGGGGGGAAAATATCTGAACGCCGGAAAAAATTCCCACCAAATTGCTCAATTGGGATCGCAGCAGCAGCAGCAGCAGCAGCAACGTCCGAAAATTGAGCAGCACCCTCTCGATAAAAGAGTCTTGAGACTCAGCGAGCTTTCCTGGATAAACAAGCGTGGAATTAAAGCCACCGTGAGTGTGGCGAGCGAGTGTGTAGGAGTGGTTCGTGGACAACGCTACTAACCTGTGACCTTAATGAGAGCTTGCGGACACACACACACCACCAACAACAACCGCCATTCACCACTAAGTGGCGGTGACGTCACCACGACGCTTGTGCCAGGCCATGTGCACCTTGAGGCTACCACGTGAAGTGTCGAACGCCCGCTGGCAGGAGGTCACGGGGCAGACCCAGGTGCCACGGGTCGACTGACCGAAATGACCGAGATGACTGGCTGATGCACCACCTGTGCCCCCTACTGTGCCAACTTGCTGTGCTTTAGCCACTCGGCACTCCGCTCGTTGTTGTGAGCATCGCTCCTCTGCCCTACGTTGTTGTTGGAGGGCGACTGCCTCCAACTGCCCAGTAGCGTCCTTCACGAGCCTCCTCCACAGAGGCCGATCTTGACACTGCTGGTACCAGTCATCGGCAAGTCCACTCAGCTCATACATACACACGCGTGTACACCTACAAAGCGCTATATACACAGCTAATGAATACGTGTGTATGTGTGTATGTGCGTTTAGGGTTAGAGAGTGTGAGAGCGGGGACCGGTTGTGTAACGGTCAGCGCGCTTCACTCACGGCCAACACCGCTGGCGATTCACTGAACCAGTTCTGGGACTCGCCTAGGTCGACTCAGCCTTGAATGGTGCCATGGTGGCAAGATGTAAACTATTTTGACTGGTATTGTGGAGGTCATGTGTTTGATCCCGACCCTGAAGCCTGCTGTATGTTTGGAGTTTGCATATCTCTCTCTCCCCGTGGTCGCATGGATTTTTCTCCGTTTTTTCCCCACCACATTTGGAATTAAATGCGCATTTAAAGTATGTTGCTGCTATAAATGTTCACGTGACAAGCCACTTGGCTGAGCTATCATTTGTGGTAGCCAGGTCGCTTCTGAAAGAGGAATACATATCTCAGTGGGCCTTACCTGGTAAAGTAAAACTAGTTTGCATTCTTTAGTTGTGACCGATTACCTGGTGCAGTGTGCAAATATCAGCACCGGGGAGACAAAGGCGGGTGGGCATGGTGCCAAAGCCACATCACCCATACCTGTGCACTGTGCACACCTTACTTAATAGGTGCTCGTCAACAGCACTTGCCCCAGCAGTCCGTGAAAGGCTATATGTGGGATCTTATATTTGTGCGTATGCCTCTATAAAAGTCTATTCACATAATTGTGTTTTATGACCCGTGTATGTATATATATGCAAGTGTTTGTATGGTAGTTCTTAGCGCACCGCGCGAAAAGCCCACTGACCTCGGTTAGAGAGAGGAGAGACGCAGAGACTTAGGGAGAAAGAGACAAAGACAGAGACCCGGTCTCTACTCAAGACTCTGACCCTGAGACCCGGTCTCAACTCAAGGTTCTGACCCTGAGACCCGGTCTCAACTCAAGACACTGAGACCCTGAGACCCGGTCTCAACTCAAGACACTGACCCTGAGACCCGGTCTCTACTCTAGACTCTGACCCTGAGTCCCGGTCTCAACTCTAGACACTGAGACCCTGAGACCCGGTCTCTACTCTAGACACTGAGACCCTGAGACCCGGTCTCTACTCTAGACACTGACCCTGAGACCCGGTCTCTACTCTAGACTCTGACCCTGAGTCCCGGTCTCAACTCTAGACACTGAGACCCTGAGACCCGGTCTCTACTCTAGACACTGAGACCCTGAGACCCGGTCTCTACTCTAGACACTGACCCTGAGACCCGGTCTCAACTCAAGACACTGACCCTGAGACCCGGTCTCTACTCTAGACTCTGACCCTGAGACCCGGTCTCCACTCTAGACACTGAGACCCTGATACCCGGTCTCTACTTTAAACACTGAGACCCTGAGTCCCGGTCTAAACTCTAGACACTGAGACCCGGTCTCTACTCTAGACTCTAACCTTGAGACCCGGTCTCTACTTATGACAGTGATCCTGAGACCCGGTCTCAAGATACTGATCATGAAAGCTGGTCTCAAGACACTAATGATAATAATAAGAAGTGTTTAGCCTGGATAATGAAATGCTTATTTATGCAATTTTATGAAGATGTTCTCTCCGTTAAAATGTATAATTTTACAACAGGGGGTTAAGAATTCGTGAGAAGTTTTATTTTTTTTGCCGACATTAATCGCTCATCTGTGGTTGTTTTTTTGTGAGCGAGTGCACTGAGAATAAGGAATGAAAATCTGCGCTGAGGCTGTTCCCATGTGAACCTTTCAATTCTGAAAAGTTTCACTCATTCTAGTTTACACATCTAAGTGTATATGTATATACGTTTTATATATATGTAGCGTTTACTTTATTTTATTGTTCTACCTACGTGGCTTTACCGAAAGAACCAAAGAGTATGGATTCCTGCAGTCACGAAAGCTTCAAATCTAAATAAAAAAGTATATATATGTGTAGTGTTCTTACTGGTAGGAACCCACTGGTTCCACCAGCCCACAGGGGATTATTGTGTCCGTCCACCCGTCCGTCGTGCAGGGAGGGGCTGGGTGGGAAGGGAGGGGCTGGGTGGGGAAGGTGGGGGCGGGTGGGGAGGAAGGGTGGGGAAGGGCTGGGTGGGGAGGGTGGGGAGAGTGGGGCTGGGAGGGGAGGGTGGGGCTGTGTGGGGAGGGGCTGGGTGGGCTGGGTGGGGAAGGGCTGGTCACCCCGTGGTGCCCTTATAAAACTCAACGTTTAACCTACTCACGCCGGCTTGTGCCCGCCCTCACAATCAGCCATATTTGCGGAATACACCACGCCGCCGTTGACCCTGGCCATTGACCGAGCAAACCAACGTTCCTACCAGCTCCCTCCGCAGAAATGTGTTTATGGAGGCACACACTTGAACTCGGAGGCAAC
Organism: Lampetra planeri; assembly: GCF_965212315.1. Taxonomy (NCBI): domain Eukaryota; kingdom Metazoa; phylum Chordata; class Hyperoartia; order Petromyzontiformes; family Petromyzontidae; genus Lampetra; species Lampetra planeri. The sequence goes on from NC_136163.1 coordinate 2,390,848, forward strand.
ACGTTGATTTACTCAGCCCAACAGGGACCGCTACGGAACATTTCACAAGTGAACTCGACCCCAACAGGTCCGTAACGTACTGCCGACCATCCCGTCGAGTATTCGACCGACGACCCAGGGCGGAAACCGAAGACTGTCGGACACATCTTCTTGGTTCTTTCGGTAAAGTCACGTAGAAGGGAAGCAATAAAATAATAAAAATAAAACATAATAAAATTAAATAATTCTCACGACGTTTCGGCCACAACGCAGGCAGCAGACCTCCACGAGGGAGCCTCGATCGCTCTCAGGACCCCGGATTTTATTCCGATGAGCCCCCTTCAGGATTCTAGATGTGAAGCTTTCGTGACTGCAAGGATTCATATTCTTAGGTTTTTTCGGTAAAGTCACGTAGGTGAAAAAATTAACCCGTAAAAACAAAGTTTTTCACTCTAAATCCTTTATATGCGTGGCGGCTAGAGTCCTCTCGTCCTCTGGCTTGAGGTGGCTGCCACCTATGGGTCAGATGATTGCCTGCCACCATTAAGCAATTGGTAATTAAATATAAAAAAAATTTCCTAAAAAGTGTAAAGTTATGGAATTTTGTTTTCACGAAAATAAATTGTCACGCACAATGAGTCTATGTGCAAAATGTCAGCTCGATTGGATCACGGGAAGTGGGTTAAAAAACGACCGAAAGATTTGCACGCTCGTAAGCGAGCAAACAAGCAAGCAAGTGAACTTAATATAAAGGATTTAAAAATCAAAATTAATAAAAGTAAAATAAAAAATAAAATAAAAATCACGACGTTTCGGAGGCAACACAAGCTTCCGTCTTCAGGTGGAACCGTCACAGCCCGACAGCTGTATCAAGTAAATGAGAGATTCCAAGAGATACTACCCCGTATATATACTGGTTAAGGGGGGAGGGGGATGGGTCAGGACCGGTCCAGTTTTATTATTATGGTAAGGTGCGGCTTGACACTACGGCTAGTCTACATAACAAAAGGACTGAGCCTTTATTACCTGGCCCACCCCCCCCCCCCCCTTTCAGGATCTCTCCAGAAGCTTCTCGGCCCTCATCACGTGTCCCCCGAGTCCCCTTTGGGGCCCCCTCGCAACTCTGTCCCGGTCACGTGCCCTCTCGGGTTCACACAGAGAATCACGTCCTAACTTGCCCCTTCTCCGACCACTCTCACCAGAACCATGCCCCGCCCCCTATGGTCCCGCTTCCATGTCAAATCAATTCTGGCGGCAGAGAGAGAGACTCGGGACGTGCATTTCCACTCTCGTGACGGTAGTTGTCGCTAACGCCATTGTGACCCCTTTTACGCCACTACACATACAAGGGGTGGAGAGCAGTGAGTGTTCGGGTGGGTGAGTGAGTGAGTGTTCAGGTGCGTGAGTGAGTGAGTGGGTGAGTGAGTGAGTGTTCAGGTGGGTGAGTGAGTGAGTGGGTGAGTGAGTGTTCAGGCGGGTGAGTGAGTGAGTGGGTGAGTGAGTGTTCAGGCGGGTGAGTGAGTGAGTGGGTGAGTGAGTGTTCAGGTGGGTGAGTGAGTGGGTGAGTCAGTGTTCAGGGGGGTGAGTGAGTGAGTGAGTGTTAGGGTGGGTGAGTGAGTGGGTGAGTAAGTGAGTGTTCGGGTGGGTGAGTGAGTGGGTGAGTGAGTGAGTGAGTGTTCGGGTGGGTGAGTGAGTGAGTGAGTGAACAACTATCATCAATTCCACTTCCACAATCATCACAACCACCGCCACCACCACCGCCACCACCACCGCCACCACCACGACCATCACCACCTTCCAAAAGACAAAGATCCCCCAATAGCCTTAATAAACTGTAGGGGAAAGTGCTGTTAGCGAGCACCAACGAAGGCCGGCACGGCACACGAGGGGCTGGGTGCCTAACGCTACGCCCGGCCTCCTGTCTCCCCAGTGACGATGTTTACACATCGCAGCAGCTACCCATTTGAGGCTGAGCCGACCGAGGGGAGGCCCAGGACCGGTTCAGATAATCGTCACTGGTGTTATCTATAAGTGGGAATCAAACTCGGGTCGCCGGGTTCGTAGCGCAGCGGGCTAACCGCTGACACTACCGCTCCCCACCATCACCACCATCACATCTCTATCCTCACCACAACCACCACCCCCCCCCTATCTTAACGACTATCACCACCTCTACCCCATCACCACGACCTACACCATCACCACCACCACCTCTACCCCACTACCACAACCTACACCATCACCACCACCGCAACTCATCACCACAACCTACACCAACACCACCACCGCACCATCACCACGACCTACATCATCACCACCACAGCACCTCACCACCACCACCACCTACACCATCACCACCACCTACACCATCACCACCACCGCACCTCACCACCACCACCTACACCATCACCACCACCGCACCTCACCACCACGACCTACACCATCACCACCACCTACACCATCACCACCACCTACACCATCACCACGACCTACACCATCACCACGACCTACACCATCACCACCACCTACACCATCACCACCACCTACACCATCACCACCACCTACACCATCACCACGACCTACACCATCACCACCACCTACACCATCACCACCACCTACACCATCACCACCACCTACACCATCACCACGACCTACACCATCACCACCACGTACACCATCACCACCACCTACACCATCACCACCACCTACACCATCACCACCACCTACACCATCACCACGACCTACACCATCACCACCACCTACACCATCACCACGACCTACACCATCACCACGACCGACACCATCACCACCACCCACACCATCACCACCACCTACACCATCACCACCACCTACACCATCACCACCACCTACACCATCACCACCACCTACACCATTACCACGACCTACACCATCACCACGACCTACACCATCACCACCACCTACACCATCACCACCACCGCACCACATCACCACCACCTACACCATCACCACCACCTACACCATCACCACCACCTACACCATCACCACCACCTACACCATCACCACCACCTACACCATCACCACGACCTACACCATCACCACTACCTACACCATCACCACCACCTACACCATCACCACCACCTACACCATCACCATCACCACCACCTACACCATCACCACGACCGACACCATCACCACCACCTACACCATCACCACCACCCCCGCACCTCACCCATCACACGCCGCACCTCATCGTGGCGACGACGTCGCACAGGAACTTGAGGCCCTCGTTCCAGTTGGCGCGGCTGCTGCTGCTGCTGCTGGCGGCCCTGAGTGCGTCGGCCAGGCCTGCAGCGAGCAGGCCCGCCAGCCAGGGCCGCCACCCCGGGTCGGAGTCGAGCGCGTCGCGCGTCCACTCGAGGTAGGAGGCCACCAGGGGCCACCACGGCCCCCCGCCGCCGCCGCCGCCGCCGCCACGGGGCACGGGGGGAGGGGCCGCGACCAACGAGCCGAGCTCCGAGCAGAGGCGAGACGGTACGGAGAGCAGCGCAGGGGCCACCGCGGCGGAGTCACAGCGCAGGTGGCACAGCGAGAAGAGGCCTGGGGAGGGGGGGGAGGGGGAGCGGAGGGGAGGTGAGGAGGGGTGAGGTGAGGATGGGAGGGGAGAGGTGAGGAGGGGAGAGGTGAGGAGAGGTGAGGAGGGGAGAGATGAGGAGGGGAGGGAGAAGAGGGGAGAGGGGTAGGATGGGAGAGGTGAGGAGGGGAGAGGTGGATGAATGAGTGAGTAGGTGAACAGGTGGGTGGGTGAGCAAATAGGTGAGTGAGAGGGTGAGTGAGTAAATGCGAGAATTGGTGAGTCGGTGAGTGGGTAAGTGAGCGATGTGAGCGAGTTGGTGGGCGAGTGGGAGTTGGCAAGTGAGGAGCCGAGAGGAACGGCGAGTGAGTGGGCGGAGAGCGAAAGCGATTGAGTGCAGGGAGAGTCAGTGAGTGATGGCCGTGTTAAAACAGGCGCCACGGTGGCTAGGAGATGTTACCTGCCTCGCCTGGGATACAGGAGGTCGTTGGTTTGATGCCGACCCTGACGCCTGCTGCTGTATATTTGGAGTTTGCGTGTCTCTCTCTCTCATCATCATCACGGTGGCTAGGAGATGTTAACTACCTCGCCTGGTGTACAGGAGGTCGTGGGTTCGATCCCGACCCTGACGCCTGCTGCTGTATATTTGGAGTTTGCGTGTCCTCTCTCTCTCATCATCATCACGGTGGCTAGGAGATGTTAACTACCTCGCCTGGTGTACAGGAGGTCGTGGGTTCGATCCCGACCCTGACGCCTGCTGCTGTATATTTGGAGTTTGCGTGTCTCTCTCTCTCATCATCATCACGGTGGCTAGGAGATGTTAACTACCTCGCCTGGTATGCAGGAGGTCGTGGGTTCGATCCCGACCCTGACGCCTGCTGCTGTATATTTGGAGTTTGCGTGTCTCTCTCTCTCATCATCATCACGGTGGCTAGGAGATGTTAACTACCCCGCCTGGTGTACAGGAGGTCGTGGGTTCAATCCCGACCCTGACGCCTGCTGCTGTATATTTGGAGTTTGCGTGTCTCTCTCTCTCCCCGTGGTCGCGTGGATTTTTCTCCGGGTCCTCCGGTTTTTCCCCTCCACATTCACAATCGACGTCAAGCGTCGATGCTGTATTTGGCCGCTAGAAATTTCCACACGGTGACAAGGCACTTAGTTGAGCTTTCATTTGTGTTGGCCAGGTCGCTTCTGATACAGAGCCCTACAGCTCAGTGGGCCCACACCTTGTAAGATAGAAAGAGTCGAGTATCGTGTCGACACCGACCGTGTATCTTCTTGGTTCTTTCGGTAAAGTCATCACGTAGAAGGGAAGTAATAAATTAATAAAAATAAAACATAATAAAATAATTCTCACGACGTTTCGGCCACAACGCAAGCAGCCGTCGTCCTCAGGTGAAGAAACAGGTCTGTCGAGAAGACAGCGTCTGAATGACACGCCCCAGGCTTGGAGTGTCTATTCAAGCTGGGTTGGAGGGGGAAGGGCGCCTTGACAAAATAATTTGCATATCAATAGGAATTTAGCATATTTATGGGAAATGCAGATATGGGATTCGTACTACTTGTGAAGTGCGTAAGAGGTGGGAAGGGGGTTTTAAAGTCATTATGCCCGTGCATTATGCGGGATTAGCAGAATCAAAGGGAGGGGGGTAGGAGTAGCATTAATGAAGTGAAGGAATGTTAATAGTATGTAGCTGCAGACACCGACCGTGTAGTTACTCATCAAGTCCTTGACTTGGTCCCCAACCCGGCGTGTCGGACACGGCAAATCGCGAGCCCACTCACCTCTCCACACGGCGAGACGCACGGCCATCGAGTCCGCATTCACAAGGTCGAGCAGCTCCAACATACGTGACGTCACTTCCTGCAGCTGAGGATAAAACCGTGACCAAACAAAAATTAAAGGAATCCACCCATCGGACGGCGAGCCATTTGAACGCGCTGCTACACGCAAGCTCACGGGATGTTATTTGACATGAAACGAGGGGTGTGTGGGGTGAGACAAAAACTGCGTTCAAACCATCACACACCTGCCAAACCACAAAGTCTGCAGGTCGCAGCAACGCTCACCCACACAGTGAACGAAGCCCGCTCACCCGCTCACCCGCTCACCCACACAGTGAACGAAGCCCGCTCACCCGCTCACCCGCTCACCCGCTCACCCGCTCACCCGCTCACCCGCTCACCCACTCACCCACTCACCCGCTCACTCACCCGCTCACCCAGTCACCCACTCACTCACCCGCTCACCCACTCACCCACTCACCCACTCACCCGCTCACCCGCTCACTCACCCACTCACCCGCTCACCCGCTCACTCACCCGCTCACCAAGTCACTTACTCGGATACCACAGGTCACATCACTTCTCTTTCTGCTCCACTTTGGAAATCCTTCCTTCCCCCCCCCCCGCACATCGTCTGTTTTCCCAAGCACTTATTGCCTTCTTTGAGGAGTAAATGAAATTTAAAAAAACTCGTCAACTCGTATGTTACAACTGTGATAGCGCCGTTTGTTGCTGGACGCTTTAAGTTTTTTGAGCTGTGCAAAGTAAAAAAAAGTAAAATATTACACTCCTTTACCAGTGGCAAAATATATATAGGCATCATATGTTTGCAATAAGCACAACACAAGCAGTCAACATGCAAACAAAAAGAAACAACTCTGATGATGATAATGATATGCATTGTTCTTGAAGTTGATTGGTCCACACCCGAGACAGCTTTTCTTAGAGCCTAGTCTCCATTGGTGTTGGACCAGATGACGCCAAAAGGCGTACAACTCAAACATGATGCCTTGTATAAAGGTGTCAGTTTTTGTACCAGTTGAAAGGGCAAAAACCTATTACTAAAATATTACAATTAGAAAAAAAATTCTGTAAATAAAAATAATAATACAAATATATACATCTTCTTGGTTCTTTCGGTAGTCACATAGAAGGGAAGTAATAAAATTAATGAAAATAAAACATAATAATATGTTTTTTATTATTATAATAATATGTTTTTTATTATTTTATTACTTCCCTTCTACGTGACTTTACCGAAAGAACCAAGAAGATGAATCCCTGCAGTCACGAAAGCTTTAAATCGAAAAATATATACAATTAAAAAATTAACCCGTAAAAACAAAGTTTTTCACTATAAATCCTTTATATGCGTGGCATCGGTTTTATTTTATTATTCATTTCTGTTTTTCTTGAGTAAGAGTTTCATTTTTATCACGTTGGTATTTTAAATTAAATATGAAATATTTTTTTTCCTAAAAAGTGGAAAATTTTGGAAAATTTTCACGAAAATAAATTGTCACGCACAACGAGTCTGTGTGCAAAATGTCAGCTCGATTGGATCACGGGAAGTGGGTTAAAAAACGACCGAAAGATTTGCACGGTCGTAAGCGCGCAAGCAAGCAAGCAAGCGAACTTAATATAAAGGATTTAAAAATGAAAACGCGCAAGCATCGCCCCCTTCCCATCGCCGCGTCAAAACCCGAGCTCACGTCCGACTCTGCCGCCCCTTCCTCCGCCACCTGCGACGTCTCTCTCCGCTCCGCCACTGCCACCGCGACGGACAGGAAGAGGCGCACAAAGTTGTGGATGCCGGCCTCGCAGAGGTCCTGCATACGCCGCTTGTGGAATTTGGAGTAAATTCTGTGGAGGGAGGGAGGTGAGGTGAGGGAGGTGAGGGAGGGTGGTAGGTGAGGGAGGTGAGGGAGGTGAGGGAAGTGAAGTGAGGGAGGTGAGGGAGGGTGGTGAGGTGAGGGAGGTAGGTGAGGTGGTAGGTGAGGGAGGTGAGGGAGAGTGGTAGGTGAGGGAGGTGAGGGAGGGTGGTAGGTGAGGGAGGTGAGGTGGTGTGAGGGAGGTGAGGGAGGTGAGGGAGGTGAGGGAGGGTGGTAGGTGAGGGAGGTGAGGTGAGGGAGGTGAGGGAGGGACGTGAGGGAGGTGAGGGAGGTGAGGGAGGGTAGTAGGTGAGGGAGGGTGGTAGGTGAGGGAGGGAGGTGAGGGAGGTGAGGGTGGTAGGGGAGGGAGGTGAGGTGAGGGAGGGTGGTAGGTGAGGGAGGGAGGTGAGGTGAGGTGAGGGAGGTGAGGGAGGGAGGTGAGGGAGGTGAGGTGAGGTGAGGTGAGGAGGTGAGGGAGGTGAGGTGAGGGAGGGTGGTAGGTGAGGGAGGTGAGGGAGGGTGGTAGGTGAGGGAGGTGAGGGAGGGTGGTAGGTGAGGGAGGTGAGGTGGTGTGAGGGAGGTGAGGGAGGTGAGGGAGGTGAGGGAGGGTGGTAGGTGAGGGAGGTGAGGTGAGGGAGGTGAGGGAGGGACGTGAGGGAGGTGAGGGAGGTGAGGGAGGGTAGTAGGTGAGGGAGGGAGAGTGGTAGGTGAGGGAGGGAGGTGAGGGAGGTGAGGGTGGTAGGGAGGGAGGTGAGGTGAGGGAGGGTGGTAGGTGAGGGAGGGAGGTGAGGTGAGGTGAGGGAGGTGAGGGAGGGAGGTGAGGGAGGTGAGGTGAGGTGAGGGAGGTGAGGGAGGTGAGGTGAGGGAGGTGGTAGGTGAGGGAGGATGGGAGGGAGGGTGGTAGGTGAGGGAGGTGAGGTGAGGTGAGGGAGGTGAGGGAGGTGAGGGAGGTGAGGGAGGGAGGTGAGGGAGGGTGGTAGGTGAGGTGAGGTGAGGTGAGGGAGGTGAGGGAGGTGAGGGAGGGAGGGAGGTAGGTGAGGGAGGGAGGGAGGGTGGTAGGTGAGGGAGGGTGGGAGGGAGGGTGGTAGGTGAGGGAGGGAGGGAGGGTGGTAGGTGAGGGAGGTGAGGTGAGGAGGTGAGGGAGGGAGGTGAGGTGAGGGAGGTGAGGGAGGGTGGTAGGTGCGGGAGGTGCTGGAGGGCGGGTGGTAGGTGAGGGAGGTGAGGTGAGGTGAGGGAGGTAGAGGGAGGGCGGTGAGGTGAGGGAGGTGCGGGAGGGTGGTAGGTGAGGAAAGGAGGGCGGAGGCTGGTAGGTGAGGGAGGTGAGGTGAGGTGAGGGAGGTGAGGGAGGGAGGTGAGGTGCGGGAGGTGAGGGAGGGTGGTAGGTGAGGGAGGTGAGGGACGGGAGGGTGGTAGGTGAGCGGAGGTGAGGGAGGTGAGGGAGGTGAGGAGGGCTGGTAGGTGAGGGAGGAGGGTGGTAGGTGAGGGAGGTGAGGGAGGTGAGGGAGGTGAGGGAGGTGAGGGAGGGTGGTAGCGTGCGGGAGGGACGGGAGGGCGAGGGTGGTAGGTGAGGGAGGTGAGGGCGGTGAGGGAGGGTGGTAGGTGAGGGAGGTGAGGGAAGAGGGAGGGAGCGGCTGGTAGGTGAGGGAGGTGAGGTGAGGCTGAGCGGAGCGTGAGGTGAGGTGACGGGAGCGTGCGGGAGGGTGGTAGGTGAGGGAGGGAGGGAGGGTGGTAGGCTGAGGGAGGTGAGGTGAGCGTGAGGGAGGTCGAGGGAGGGTGGTAGGTGAGGGAGGGTGGGAGGGAGGGTGGTAGGTGAGGGAGGGCTGGTAGGTGAGGGAGGGAGGGAGCGGTGGCTAGGTGAGCGGAGGTGAGGTGAGGGAGGAGGTGAGGGAGGGTGGTAGGTGAGGGTGGTAGGTGAGCGGTGGTAGGTGAGGGAGGGCTGGTAGGTGAGCGTGAGGTGAGAGAGGGAGGGGAGGGAGGGAGGTGAGGGAAGTGAGGTGAGGGAGGTGAGGGAGGGTGGTAGGGGAGGGAGGTGATGGCGGGAGGGTGGTAGGTGAGGGAGGTGAGGTGAGGTGAGGGAGGTGAGGGAGGGAGGTGAGGTGAGGGAGGTGAGGGAGGGTGGTAGGTGAGGGAGGCTGATGGAGGAGGGTGGTCGGTGAGGGAGGTGAGGTGAGGTGAGGGAGCGGTGAGGGAGGGCGGTGAGGTGAGGGAGGTGAGGGAGGGTGCGTCGGTGAGGAAAGGAGGGAGGCGGCGGCTGGTAGGTGAGGGAGGTGAGGTGCGGTGCGGGAGGTGAGGGAGGGAGGTGAGGTGAGGAGGTGAGGGCGGGTGGTAGGTGAGGGAGGTGAGGGGAGGGAGGGTGGTAGGTGGGAGGTGAGCGGAGCGTGAGGGAGGTGAGGGAGCGGGTGGTAGGTGAGGGAGGGAGGGGCTGGTAGGTGCGGGAGGTGAGGGAGGTGAGGGCGGTGAGGGAGGTGAGGGAGGGTGGTAGGTGCGGGAGGGAGGGAGGGAGGGTGGTAGGTGAGGGAGGTGAGGGAGGTGAGGGAGGGTGGTAGGGTGAGGGAGGTGAGGGAAGGAGGGAGGGAGGGCTGGTAGGTGAGGGACGGTGAGGCTGAGCGTGAGGGAGGTGAGGTGAGGTGAGCGGAGCGTGCGGGAGGGTGGTAGGTGAGCGGAGGGAGGGAGGGAGGGTGGTAGGTGAGGAGGTGAGGTGAGGTGAGGGAGGTGAGGGAGGTGGTAGGTGAGGGAGGGTGGGCGGGAGGGTGGTAGGTGAGGCGAGCGGTGGAGGGAGGGTGGTAGGTGAGGGAGGGGGCGGGTGGTAGGTGAGGGAGGTGAGGTGAGGGTGAGGGAGGTGAGGGAGGGAGGTGAGGTGAGGCTGAGGGGAGGGTGGTAGGTGAGGGAGGTGCGGTGAGGGAGGGAGGTCGAGGGAGGGTGGTAGGTGAGGGTGGTACGGTGAGGGTGGTAGGTGACGGGAGGGGTGGTAGGTGAGGTGAGGTGAGGTGAGAGAGGGAGGGGAGGGAGGAGCGTGAGGGAAGTGAGGTGAGGGAGGTGAGGGAGGGTGGTAGGGGAGGGAGGTCGAGGGGAGGGAGGTGAGGTGAGGGAGGGCGGGCGGGAGGGAGGGAGGGCGGGGAGGAGGGTGGTAGGCTGAGGTGAGGGAGGGAGGGTGGTAGGTGAGAGGAGGTAGGTGACGGGAGGTGAGGTCGAGGAGCGGAGGGAGGTAGGTGAGGGAGGTGAGGTGAGGGAGGGAGGGAGGGGTGGTAGGTTGAGGGTGGTAGGTGAGCGGAGGGAGGTGAGGTGAGGGAGGGCGGTCGGGGCGGGAGGTAAGGGGGGAGGGAGGGAGTGGAGGGAGTGGAGGAGGGGACGGGAGGGGCACATAAGCCAACAAAAAAAACTAAAAAAGCGACATGATGAACGCAGCAAAGTGCCGAAAGACCGAGCATCTTTCTCGTCTGATGGTTAAAAAAAATTAGGGAGGGGGGCGACAGTGAGTTGAACTTGAGAGGTCGCTGGGTGGCTCACTCACTCACCCCACACACATACATCTACTCACTCATAATGAGGTTTTTTTATGGGTTCCGATCGCGTTAATATAAATGTGTCGTAAAAACCTCGACCACCCGACACAGCCGATTAGTAAGGTTTGTCACGTAAACAGAACGTGTCGAATTAGTTACGAGTTCAACACAAAAGTGTGTCTTGGCTGTGTCAGGTGGTGGCGGGTTGAACGACACATTTAAATTGACGAGATCTGAACCAAAAACTGTCATGGAAAATATCGGTCACGAAAGGCTACGTGTTAAATCCACTCACTCACCCATTCACCCTCTCATTAACCCACTCACCTATACATTCACTCATTCAGTCTCCCAGCCAGACATCCACTCACCGGCTCGCGCAAAGTTTCACTCACTTACCCAACCACTAACTGATTCACCCACCCATACATCCACCCACTCACTCAGTCAACCAATCAGTCTCCCAGCCAGACTCCAAATCCCTCATTCGCTTTATCACCTATCACTCTACTACAGAGACAGTCACTCACTCATTCACTTAATCGCTCATTTATTCATTCACCCATCCACTCACTCATTCAGTCTCCCACCCAAACATACACTCGGTCACCCACTCACTCATTCACATACCCACAACAGAGTTGGAACTAATAGGACCATGGGTGAAACTCATTTCCACTCAAGCCAACTTGCAAACCTTTGTGGATGAATTGCCAATAACACTGGTCAACACACTTTTTTCTGGCATAAGGTATTCCAACGATTTTAAGGTAATTTTGGGGTGCTGATTCCAAATCTGGCATCAGTTTTTGTCACATCAGGTTTTTGAGATATCAAATATTGCATTTTCAATAAAAACTGCAGAAGAAAAATCTTAAATAAATGTGGATATCTACATAAAATGATATTATAAACACACTATCCTAAAAATACAGCACCGTATTTTAACACTAAAGCAGTCACTGACTCGCAACAACTTGCAATCATAAGTGACAGATTATTTGGTTCTTTTCGGTTAAGTCACGTCTAAAAATAAAATAATATTTTATTTTTATTTTATTTTTAGACGTGACTTAACCGAAAAGAACCAAATAATAATTCCTGCAGTCACGAAAGCTCCTAAATTAAGATTATAAGTGACAGAGTTAATTTCGGGTAAAATCAATGAAAATGGGGTATGCCGATAGCATAAAAATGAGATGTGATAGAGCAAATCTGAGATCAGATTTGGAATCAGCACCCTGAAATTAGTCTACAACAGCTGCAAAAGTCCAGGCCAGAAAAAAACTTTTTTTGTTGTTGACCAGTGTAATACGATTTAAATCTTTCGTGACTGCAGGGATTCATCTTCTTGGTTCTTTCGGTAAAGTCACGTAGAAGGGAAATAATAAAATAAGAAAAATATTATATTATTTTATAATATTATTTCATAATATTATTTTATTACATTATTTTATTTTATAATATTATTTTATTATTTTATAATATTATTTTATTATTTTATTATGTTTTATTTTTATTATTTTATTACTTCCATTCTACGTGACTTTACCGAAAGAACCAAGAAGATGTTTTTTTTGTTGTTGACCAGTGAAATACGCTTGTGCTCCCTCTCACCTGCCCTTGATCTGAGCCCACGATCGCACACCGGGTCTCCCACATCGACCAATCAGGTAGCCAGAAAGGATGGCCACGAAGAGTTGGAAGCTGGTCCGCGATTGGATAGAATTGGCACGGTGGGCAGGACTTAGCGGGCAGCACGCCCGGACGTCGGCCAATAAGAGCGCAGGAGAGGTGGCGGCGTTGACCAATCCCTGCAGGCCGAGCCTCGGCACGTTGAAGAGATCGTTCTGTGCGAGAGACCATCATCCACGATCGATCGACTGCTGGATGAAGACTTGAGCCGAGGAACTCAAGAGATTAATGACTTATAGCATTACTCACAGAGGTACAGATTTAAGACTTAAAACACCCACCATGTCAGAAAATGGGGATGGGCTCACCGTCTGACACAGCCCTTTTAAAGCCCCTAAAGTAAAATAAGTATAACCCGTAAAAACAAAGTTTTTCACTATAAATCCTTTATATGCGTGGGTCCTCTCGTCCTCTGGCTTGAGATGGCTGCCACCTATGGGTCAGAGGATTGCATTGCACCATTAAGCAATTGGTGATTAAATATAATATTTTTGTCCTAAAAAGTGTAAGATTTTGGAATAGTTTTTTCACGAACATTAATTGTCACGCACAACGAGTCTGCGTGCAAAATGTCAGCTCGATTGGATCACGGGAAGTGGGTTAAAAAACGACCGAAAGATGTGCACGGTCCTAAGCAAGCAAGCAAGTGAACTTAATATAAAGGATTTAAAAAAAGAAGACATAATCCCAAGAACTCGAGATTACCGGCTTATAGCCCTGACAGCCTTTATGACCCTCCAAAGAGAGAGAGAGAGACAGAGATAAGGAGAGAGACACGGACCCAGGACTCAAACCAGGTACTCAACACATTCCTGCGGAGGGAGCTGGTAGGAACGTTGGGTTGCTCGGTCAATGGCCTGCAGGGTCAACGGCGGCGTGGTGTATTCCGCAAATATGCCCGACTGTGAGGGCGGGCACAAGCCGGCGTGAGTAGGTTAAACGTTGAGTTTTATAAGGGCACCACGGGGTGACCAGCCCCTCCCCACCCAGCCCCACCCCTCCCACCCCCCACCCAGCCCCACCCTCCCCACCCAGCACCTCCCCACCCTCCCCTCCCCACCCAGCCCCAGCCCCCCTCCCACCCCCCCACCCAGCCCCACCCTCCCCACCCAGCCCCTCCACCCTCCCCACCCAGCCCCTCCCCACCCTCCCCACCCAGCCCCTCCCCACCCAGCCCCTCCCCACCCAGCCCCTCCCCACCCTCCCCACCCAGCCCCTCCCTCCCCACCCAGCCCCTCCCTCCCCACCCAGCCCCTCCCTCCCCACCCAGCCCCTCCCTCCCCACCCAGCCCATCCCTCCCCACCCAGCCCCTCCCTCCCCACCAAGCCCCTCCCTCCCCACCAAGCCCCTCCCTCCCCACCCAGCCCTTTCCCACCCCACCCAGCCCCTCCCTCCCCACCCAGCCCCTCCCTCCCCACCCCAAGCCCCCACCCTCCCCACCCTCCCCACCCCAGCCCCTCCCTCCCCCACCCAGCCCCTCCCTCCCCACCCAGCCCATCCCTCCCCACCCAGCCCCTCCCTCCCCACCCAGCCCCTCCCTCCCCACCCAGCCCCTCCCTCCCCACCCAGCCCCTCCCTCCCCACCCAGCCCCTCCCCACCCTCCCCACCCAGCCCCTCCCTGCACGACGGGACGGACGGACACAATAATCCCCTGTGGGCTGGTGTAACCAGGAGGTTCCTACCAGTAACAGCTCTTGGTTTATAGCCCTGACACGGCATTCACTGCCGCAACATCAAACTTGATGTGGAGCTTTCGCGACTGCAGGACCTACTCTTTGGTTCTTTCGGTAAAGTCACGTAGAAAGAGAAAATAATGAATCGAATTATTTAAATTTCCTGTTTTATAATAAATTAAATAAATATGTACTTTATTGCTTTCTCTTTCTACGTGACTTTAAATAATTATTTAAATGTATTGTTTTATAATAGAAAAAAGAAAATAACAAATCAAATAAATATTAAATTTCGTTGTTTTACAATAAATTAAATAAATATTAACTTTTTGGTTTTCTCTGTCTACGTGACTTTAAATTATTATTTAAATTTATTATTTTTATAATAGAAACAGAAAAAGAATACATTTAGAATTTTATAACAAATTAAATAATTGTTTACTTTATTATTTTCTCTTCCTACGTGACTTTAACGAAAGACCCAAAGAGTGTTTGCAACATCCTCCAATAGCCAGAATCGGAATATGCATCTGTCCTGGAGAAATCCGATGGGGGTACAACGCTCTTTTTTCACAGATGTCCAACAGGGGCAGTAGAGAAACACACCGAGGCAGAGGTCGCAACCGGGTACCCGATACCCGTACCCTACCCGATACCCGGCTACCCGTTTGCGACCCTGGTGCGGCCGGGTACGGGTAGGCCGTGAGTCACTGGTGAGTCACCGTGTGCCACTCATTTCCCAACGTCTTGTCTCTTCTCACAATTCAAGTTCCTAGTATCAACCCACCCGCGCCTGCAACATGGCTTCATCCCAGAGGTCGCAATCAGGTACCCGATACCCGTACCCTACCCGTACCCGGCCGGGTACGGGTAGGGTACGGGTACGGCCGGGTACGGGTACCCGTTTGCGACCCTGGTGCGGCCGGGTACGGGTACGGGTAAGGAATAAAAACAAGGTTTGCGACCTCCGGTTGAACCCCTTAAGAGGCATATTTCGACGACCTGGGGGTTCAAACAACAGCCCCCCACTCCCCGCACGTCCGCAAGAGGCGACCGGCTCCGCTTGCTCACCAGCCGCTTGCTGTAGAACTCCCACAGGAAGGCAACCGCAGCCACGCTCGGCTCCCACAGGTCGCACAGGGACAGCGTGTGGATCAGGGTGGCTCGCAGACGCTCCTCTCTCTGGCAGTGCTAGCGAAAGTCGACGGCACGCCACCAACACCATCATCACCATCCTCACCAACCACCACCACTACCACCACCACTATCATCACTACCATCATCACCACCACCATCACCACCACCGTCACCGTCGTCACCATCACCATCATCGCCACCACCATCGCCACCATCATCGCCACCATCCTCACCACCACCATCATCACCGCCACCAACCACCACCACCATCACCACCACCGTCACCGTCGTCACCATCACCATCATCGCCACCACCATCACCACCATCATCACCACCACCATCACCACCACCACCATCACCAACATGTGTTGGTAGTGTTGGTTTCTCACCGCCTGGCTGCTGCTGCCTTCCCATGTGTCTGGGGTCAATCAGAGAATACGAAGCTGTAAAGATACAGCTTCTACTCTTGCTGCTGCCGATGATGATGCTGATGATGATGCTGCCGATGATGATGCTGCCGATGATGATGCTGCCGATGATGATGCTGCCGATGATGATGCTGCCGATGATGATGCTGATGATGCTGCTGCCGATGATGATGATGCCGATGATGATGCTGCCGATGATGCTGCTGATGATGATGATGCTGCTGATGATGATGCTGCCGATGATGATGCTGCCGATGATGCTGCTGCCGATGATGCTGCTGCCGATGATGATGCTGATGATGATGATGCTGCCGATGATGATGCTGCCGATGATGCTGCTGCCGATGATGATGCTGATGATGATGATGCTGCTGATGATGATGCTGCTGATGATGATGCTGCCGATGATGATGCTGCCGATGATGATGCTGCCGATGATGATGCTGCCGATGATGATGCTGCCGATGATGATGCTGCCGATGATGCTGCTGCCGATGATGATGCTGCCGATGATGATGCTGCCGATGATGATGCTGATGATGATGATGCTGATGATGATGCTGCCGCCGATGATGATGCTGCCGATGATGATGCTGCCGATGATGATGCTGATGATGATGCTGCTGATGATGATGATGCTGCTGATGATGATGCTGCTGATGATGATGCTGCCGATGATGCTGCTGCCGATGATGATGCTGCCGATGATGATGCTGCCGATGATGATGCTGATGATGATGATGCTGATGATGATGCTGCCGCCGATGATGATGCTGCCGATGATGATGCTGCCGATGATGATGCTGATGATGATGCTGCTGATGATGATGATGCTGCCGATGATGATGCTGCCGATGATGATGCTGCCGATGATGATGCTGATGATGATGCTGCTGATGATGATGATGCTGATGATGATGATGCCGATGATGATGCTGATGATGATGCTGCCGATGATGATGCTGCCGATGATGATGCTGCCGATGATGCTGCTGCCGATGATGATGCTGATGATGATGATGCTGCTGCCGATGATGATGCTGCCGATGATGATGATGCTGATGACGATGATGCTGCTGATGATGATGCTGCTGCTGATGCTGCTGCTGCTGCTGATGGTGATGAGGTGTACATGACGAAGATAAAAATAACTACATTAAATCACGACGTTTCGGAGGCAACACAAGCTTCCGTCATCAGGTGGGACAACTACAGCAAAAAACAGAACTACTGTCCCACTACAATAATTCTGTATTTTTTTTTTGCTGTGGTTGTCCCACCTGATGACGGAAGCTTGTGTTGCCTCCGAAACGTCGTGATTTTATTTAGTTATTTTTATTTTTTATTTTCCACCCACGTGACTTTACCGAAAGAACCAAAGAGTATGGATCCTTGCAGTCACGAAAACTTAAAATCTAGAATGACGGAGATGTTGACACTCCTGGTGAATGATGATGATGATGATGACGGTAATGATGCAGCTGATATTGATGCAGCCGATGATACTAAGGATGAAAATATGCTACTGATTATAGTTATGAAAATGCTTCTGCTGATAGTGATGGCACTAGTTAAGAGCAGAGGATACCGACGATGATGATGATGCACTCATACCTGTGAATCGAAACACTTCCTCAGGAATTCCTCCATCAACGGCCAATTACTCTGAAACTGGATTCACAACACGGATTAGCACACGAGTGAGTGAGTGGGTGAATGAGTGAGCGAATGAGTGAGTAGGTGGTTGAGTGAGTGAATATGCGAGTGAGTGGGTGGGTGGATGAGTGGGTGGATGAGTGAGCAAATGAGTGAGTAGGTGGTTGAGTGAGTGAATAGGCGAGTAAGTGAGTGGGTGGATGAGTGGGTGGATGAGTGAGCAAATGAGTGAGTAGGTGGTTGAGTGAGTGAATATGCAAGTGAGTGGGTGGGTGGATGAGTGAGCAAATGAGTGAGTAGGTGGTTGAGTGAGTGAATAGGCGAGTGAGTGAATGGGTGGGTGGATGAGTGAGCAAATGAGTGAGTAGGTGGTTGAGTGAGTGAATAGGCGAGTGAGTGAATGGGTGGGTGGGTGGATGAGTGAGCAAATGAGTGAGTAGGTGATTGAGTGAGTGAATAGGCGAGTGAGTGAATGGGTGGGTGGGTGGATGAGTGAGCAAATGAGTGAGTAGGTGGTTGAGTGAGTGAATAGGCGAGTGAGTGAATGGGTGGGTGGATGAGTGAGCAAATGAGTGAGTAGGTGGTTGAGTGAGTGAATAGGCGAGTGAGTGAATGGGTGGGTGGGTGGATGAGTGAGCAAATGAGTGAGTAGGTGATTGAGTGAGTGAATAGGCGAGTGAGTGAATGGGTGGGTGGGTGGATGAGTGAGCAAATGAGTGAGTAGGTGATTGAGTGAGTGAATAGGCGAGTGAGTGAATGGGTGGGTGGGTGGATGAGTGAGCAAATGAGTGAGTAGGTGATTGAGTGAGTGAATAGGCGAGTGAGTGAATGGGTGGGTGGGTGGATGAGTGAGCAAATGAGTGAGTAGGTGATTGAGTGAGTGAATAGGCGAGTGAGTGAATGGGTGGGTGGGTGGATGAGTGAGCAAATGAGTGAGTAGGTGGTTGAGTGAGTGAATAGGCGAGTAAGTGAGTGGGTGGATGAGTGGGTGGATGAGTGAGCAAATGAGTGAGTAGGTGGTTGAGTGAGTGAATAGGCGAGTAAGTGAGTGGGTGGATGAGTGGGTGGATGAGTGAGCAAATGAGTGAGTAGGTGGTTGAGTGAGTGAATATGCGAGTGAGTGGGTGGGTGGATGAGTGAGCAAATGAGTGAGTGAATAGGCGAGTGAGTGAATGGGTGGGTGGATGAGTGAGCAAATGAGTGAGTAGGTGGTTGAGTGAGTGAATAGGCGAGTGAGTGAATGGGTGGGTGGGTGGATGAGTGAGCAAATGAGTGAGTAGGTGGTTGAGTGAGTGGATAGGCGAGTGAGTGAGTGGGTGGATGAGTGAGCAAATGAGTGAATAGGTGGTTGAGTGAGTGAATAGGCGAGTGAGTGAGTGGGTCGTTAGGTGGGCTGGTGAATGAACGAAAGTGTGGGTGAATGAGTGAGCAAATGAGTGAGTAGGTGGTTGAGTGAGTGAGTGAATAGGCGAGTGAGTGAGTGGGTAGTCAGGTGGGCTGGTGAATGAACGAAAGTGTGGGTGAATGAGTGAGTGAATGAATGAGTCATCTCAGTCATCTCGGTCAGTCGACCCGTGGCACCTGGGTCTGCCCCGTGACCTCCTGCCAGCGGGCGTTCGACACTTCACGTGGCCTCAAGGTGCACATGGCCTGGCACAAGCGTCGTGGTGACGTCACCGCCACTTAGTGGCGAATGGCGGTTGTTATTGTTGTTGAATGGGTAAGTTGTGGGGAGCGTTAGTGCAGCGGTTTGCACGCTACTAACCCGGCGACCTGAGTTCGATTCCCACTCACGGCCAACACCAGTGACGATTATCTGAACCGGTCCTGGGCCTCCCCTAGGACAACTCAGCCTCAAAATGAGTACTTGTGTAAACGTTGCCATTAAGGAGCTAAAGGCGGCGGGGTCGTGGTGTCGGCCACCCACCCCCTCGTGTGCCGTGCCGGCCTTCATAGGTGCTGCTCGCTAACAGTCTGTTAAAGGCTCTACGAGGGATCTTTGTCCGTCTTTGAATGGGTGAGTAGGTGGGTGGGTGGGTGAGTGAGTGAGTGTGCATATGAATATGTGAAGGTGTAACCCCAACGGTGGATGTATCCCTCACGTCTAATCGCTTAACCCAACCCGGACACAGCCAAAAAATCCACAGCACCAAACGTGACCCCAAAACCAACCCCTAATCCTATCCCTAACCACGACCCCCCACCGCAACCACCAACCCCGCCACCAGAGCTGATGTAAACGCTAACCCTTAACACCAGCCCGAGCAGTTCCATTACCCCGACTCTAACCTCGACCCCAACCCATAACTCCTTGCCTCTACCCACCCCCCCCGCCCCACCTTCCTCTCCCTCACCATCTCCTCCGTATCCTCCGCCACTGGTCTCCATTTCCCCCCCTTCACCCCTTGCCCCCTCTCCCCTCCCCTCCCCTCCCCCTCCCCCTCCCCTCACCGTCTCCTCCTCCCCTCCCCGCGTCGTCTTCGCCACCCCAAGTGACGCAACGTTAGCCAGCAGCCAAACACCCACGGCAAGAGGATCCCTCGCTCCCCTCAATCCCTGCACCACGCCTCCCCTTCCTCCACCACCATCGCCACCACCGCCTCCTCCCTGTGTCGCGTGTCCGAGTGCGAGAGAGAACTCGGCCCAGAATGGCTGCGGGGTGCAACAACGCGTCGATTTGATCAGAGAACATCGCTAATAACTCATTGAATTATTACGAATAATTAGTTTTAATTTCACCAGGTTAAGGCCCACTGAGCAGCGTAGCTCTTTTGCAAGTGATAGCCCCACGAAGTGGCTTATCGTCGTGTGGAAATGTATCGCAGTTAAATACTCCGAACACGTGACGACGGTTTTAAACGTGGAGGGAAAAACCGGAGGAAAAATCCACGCGACCACGGGAAGAGAGACACGCAAACTCCAAATATACAGCAGCAGGCGTCAGGGTCGGGATCGAACCCACGACCTCCTGTACACCAGGCGAGGTAGTTAACATCTCCTAGCCACCGTGATGATGATGATGAGAGAGAGACACGCAAACTCCAAATATACAGCAGCAGGCGTCAGGGTCGGGATCGAACCCACGACCTCCTGTACACCAGGCGAGGTAGTTAACATCTCCTAGCCACCGTGATGATGATGATGATGAGAGAGAGACACGCAAACTCCAAATATACAGCAGCAGGCGTCAGGGTCGGGATCGAACCCACGACCTCCTGTACACCAGGCGAGGGAGTTAACATCTCCTAGCCACCGTGATGGTGGTGGTTGGTGGTGGTGAGACTATGAAGAAAGTTATGGAGGTCGGTGTCGACTGTGCGACATTTCTTGGATGTGGCAGAGGACGTCAATTGCATCACATCGGCTCCAATGCTTGCGATGCACTTGTCTCTGATGGGGTCTCCAAACCATGGCAGAAAGACAGACTGGTCTCTGATAGGGTTGCTAAGACAAAGACAGACAGACCAGTCTCTGATGGGGATTCTAAGACATTGACAGACAGACTAATCTTCGATGGGTCTCAAGACAATGGCACGGACAGATCAGTCTCTGATGGGGTTTCTAAGACAATGACAGACAGACAGACCCGTCTCTGATGGGTCTCTACACAGTGACAGACAGATCAGTTTCTGATGGGGTTTCTAAGACAAAGACAGACAGACCAGTCTCTGATGGAGTCTCTACACAGTGACAGACAGAACAATCTCTGATGGAGTCTCTAAAGACTGATAGACAGACAGAGCGGTCTCTGATGGGAGTCTCTAAACAGTGACAGACAGACCAGTCTCTGATGGGGTTTCTAAGACAATGACAGACAGACAGACCCGTCTCTGATGGGTCTCTACACAGTGACAGACAGACCAGTCTCTAATGGGGTTTCTAAGACAATGACAGACAGACAGACACGTCTCTGATGGGTCTCTACACAGTGACAGACAGACAGACTTGTCTCTGATGGAGTCTCTACACAGTGACAGACAGACAGACTTATCTCTGATGGAGTCTCTAAAGACTGACAGACAGACAGAGCGGTCTCTGATGGGGGTCTCTACACAGTGACAGACAGACCAGTCTCTGATAGGGTTTCTAATACAATGACAGAGACAGACCAGTCTCTGATAGGGTTTCTAAGACAACGACAGACAGACAGACTTGTCTCTGATGGAGTCTCGAGACAATGACAGACAGGGGGGAGGGGGAGGGTTAAAGGTGCAGCCTCGCAACCACGCGCTCACGCGACCGCCAGCGGTAGGACCCACGCATGCAGGGAGCTCTGCGGTGAGCCGCTCCCTCACCTGGGTGAGGAACGTTTTGTGTCGATGGTCGAGGAACATGAGAACCATTGTCCACATCTCTCGCACGCAGCCACATGGAAACGGGTCCTGGGTGACCTCTTCGAATGGAGTTAGCTGTGGAAGAAGTATAACCCGTAAAAACAAAGTTTTTCACTATAAATCCTTTATATGCGTGGCGGCTAGAGTCCTCTCGTCCTCTGGCTTGAGATGGCTGCCACCTATGGGTCAGATGATTGCCTGCCACCATTAAGCAATTGGTAATTAAATATAATTTTTTGTCCTAAAAAGTGTAAAATTTTGGAAAAAAAATTCACGAACATTAATTGTCTAGCACAACGAGTCTGTGTGCAAAATGTCAGCTCGATTGGATCACGGGAAGTGGGTTAAAAAACGACCGAAAGATTTGCACGGTCGTAAGCGCGCAAGCAAGCAAGTGAACTTAATATAAAGGATTTAAAAAACAACAGATGAGATGAGAATACATACACACGGACCGGTTTCTCTGATGGGAGTCTCCAGACAATGCAAAAAATAATACTTAAGGACATGAGAGAGAGAGAGAGAGAGACGTACCTTATTGTGTTTATTAACGGCAACTTGAACGAGGTCGGTCATTAACGAGCGAACCAGGTCGTCAATAAACGAGCTGGGTGTTTCACGGTCAAATCTATATGGCTGGAAACCTATTGTGAAACACACACACACACACAAAGATCAAAGAACAAAGATCCCCCGTATAGCCTTAACAGACTGTAGGGGCAAGTGCTGTTAGCGAGTAGCAGCACCTATGAAGGCCGGAACGGTACACGAGGGGGTGGGTGGCCAGCACCACGCCCGACCGCCTTTGTCTCCCCAGTGGCGATGTTTACACCCCGCACCAGGTACTCATTTAAGGCTGAGTCGACCTAGGAGAGGCCCAGGACCGGTTCAGATAATCGTCACTGGTGTTAGCCGTGAGCGGGAATCGAACCCGGGTCGCCAGGTTCATAGCGCAGCGCGCTAACCGCTACACTACCGCTCCCCTACACACACACACATATAATTGTACCAACAAACACAAAGATCCCCCCCACATATCCATACACAGTCGGGTCAAGTGCTGTTAACCGAGCGCGCGTTAATTAAGTGCCGGCAAAGCGCACGAGTGGGTCGGTGTGGCCAGGCTGCCTTTGTCTCTCCCCAGCGCTGATCATGTACGCACCCTGCCAAGCAGCCAAGGAACGCGGAGTCCACCTAGGGGAGGCCCAGGACCCGTTCGGATGATCGTCACCGGTGTTGGCCGTGAGCGGGAATCGAACTCGGGTGGGCAGGTTTGTAGCGCAGCGTAGCGCTAAACTCTGGACCAATGCTCCCCGCAAAAAGCAAAGATCCCCGCGTAGCCTCTTGGAGCAAGTGCTGTTAGCGAGCATATATCAAGGCTGCCATGGCACACGAGGCGGTGGGTAGTGATATGTACACACCACACTCGGTACTCATTTGAGGCTGAGTCGACCTAGGGGAGGCTCAGAACCGGTTGAGATAATCGTCACCGGCGTTGGCCGTGAGCGGGATTTGAACTCTGCGCTAACCACGACACTACCGCTCCCCACGTAATGTTGAAGGACTTTGACACGGCCATCATGAACCCTCTCAGAGACACCCAGACTAAAGACTCGAACCCAGATCCTGACCCTTAGCATTACCGGCTCAGTGTCTCTGACACGGCCATCATGAACCCCGTGAGAGCGACGCGCACACTCAAGACTCGAACCTATGATTTCAGCGGTGCTGAGATGTTAACTACCTCGCCTGGTGTACAGGAGGTCGTGGGTTCGATCCCAACCCTGACGCCTGCTGTTGTATATTTGGAGTTTGCGTGTCTCTCTCTCTCATCATCATCACGGTGGCTAGGAGATGTTAACTACCTCGCCTGGTGTACAGGAGGTCGTGGGTTCGATCCCAACCCTGACGCCTGCTGTTGTATATTTGGAGTTTGCGTGTCTCTCTCTCTCATCATCATCACGGTGGCTAGGAGATGTTAACTACCTCGCCTGGTGTACAGGAGGTCGTGGGTTCGATCCCAACCCTGACGCCTGCTGTTGTATATTTGGAGTTTGCGTGTCTCTCTCTCTCATCATCATCACGGTGGCTAGGAGATGTTAACTACCTCGCCTGGTATACAGGAGGTCGTGGGTTCCATCCCGACCCTGACGCCTGCTGCTGTATATTTGGAGTTTGCGTGTCTCTCTCTCTATCATCATCACGGTGGCTAGGAGATGTTAACTACCTCGCCTGGTATACAGGATGTAGTGGGCTCGATCCCGACCCTGACGCCTGCTGCTGTATATTTGGAGTTTGCGTGTCTCTCTCCCTGCGCTCACGTGGATTTGTCTCTGGGTCCTCCGGTTTTTCCCTCCACATTTAGGATCGACGTGCGCTTAAAAGCGTGCCATCAATTGTGGCCAAGTCTCTTCTGGAAAAAAAAGGTCTATAGAGCTCAGTGGGCCTCGCCTGGTAACATAAAATAAAATAGTTTAAATACTTTAGTTTTACATCTCCCCGACGAGGCCATTGTGAATTATTTGCGTTTCAAGAAATGTAAACTCGTTCGATTGAAGCGCTGATTTTTATTTATTTCGCGAGCACTGTCGAGGGAAATAAACGTACAGTTATAAAACTCCTCCCTTTAAACTTCAGATTTTCTTGAGGGGAGCCGTAGTGTTTATGGGTCCCAGATCGCCGCAATTACCGGCGAGCTTAATTAAATGCCCTTTTAACTCTCTTCTCCGAGCCACGTGTGTGTGTGTCTGAGAGCGAGTGGAGGGGGTGGGGGTGGAGGTGGACTGTTGAGTGGACGGTTACCGTTGTGAGGTTTAAAGTACCAGTTTGCATTTGAGGTGCAAAGTGGGAGAGGTGATTGGGGATAGTTACGGTGGGAATTGTGAAGACAGAGCAAATGCTAATGGTGCATCATAGCTCTGTGAAAGACACTCAGAGCCAGCAGTGCTAAGGACATGAGTTTGAGACCGGGTCAAGGTGTTTTATCTCGCATGGGGTTCATAATAATGGGCATCATCTTCTTGGTTCTTTCGGTAAAGTCACGTAGAAGGGAAGTAATAAAATAATAAAAATAAAACATAATAAACGTCGTGAGAATTGTTTTATGATGTTTTATTTTTATTATTTTATTACTTCCCTTCTACGTGACTTTACCGAAAGAACCAAGAAGATGAATCCCTGCAGTCACGAAAGCTTTAAATCGAAAAATAATGGGCATGTTGAAAACACTGCTTCAGCACTGCTTATAATCCTAGGTTTGAGCCGAGGGTCTCGGTCTATATTTGTACATCTCTCTCTCGCTCTCATTCAGAGTGTTCATAAGACATTCACATCCTCACTGCACGGTTGACTACGTGCGGTGCGAAATCAGTTATACAGCGAGGGAAAAAAGTATTTGATCCCCTGCTGATTTCGTACGTTTTCCCACTGACAAAGAAATTATCAGCCTATAATTTTAATGCTAGGTTTATTTGAACAGTGAGAAACAGAACAACAACAACAAAAATCCAGAAAAACGCATGTCAAAAATGTTATAAATTGATTTGCATTTCAATGAGGGAAATAAGTATTTGACCCCCTCTCAATCAGAAAGATTTCTGGCTCCCCTGTACATACATACAACTTCGTACACACTCACACATACACACATGTTCGGTCGCACATACGCTCTTACAAAAGGCAAAGATCCCCCATATAGCTTGAAGAGACGGTTGGGGCAAGTGCTGTTAGTGCGCACCTATGAAGGCAGGCACGAGACTGCTTCAGTGGCGATGTTTACACACCGCTTGAGGCTGAGTCGACCTAGGGGAGACCCAGGATCGGTTCAGATATTCACCACTGTTATTGGTCGTGAGCGGGAATCGAACTCGGGTCGCCGGGTTCGTAGCGCAGCCGCGCTAACCGCTACATTAGCACTCCCCACAGACACTCTTATAAACACACACACACTCGATCTGGCACACGCACAGTCAATTCACCTGTTGTTTTCTCCTGAAGTCGATATAAAATGTCCAGGCAGGCCCATCTCATGTCCAAGTTAAGGTGGAATAAATGCCAGGACGGAGGATACACCTGCAGGGAAGATCACAGGAGGTGAATGACAAATGAAAATACAGACACCGCACGCAGCCAATACACCACCACTTCCCGCAATAAACACAAGGACAAAGATCCCCTGTATAGCTTCTTGGTTCTTTCGGTAAAGTCACGTAGAAGGGAAGTAATACAATAATAAAAATAAAACATGAGAAAATAATTCTCACGACGTTTCGGCCACAACGCAAGCAGCCGTCCTCAGGTGAAGACCAGGTCTGTCGGGGAGACAACGTCTGAATGAAACAACACCACGCTTGGAGCGACAGACCTGGTCTTCACCTGAGGACGGCTGCTTGCGTTGTGGCCGAAACGTCATGAGAATTATTGTATTATGTTTTATTTTAATTATTTTATTACTTCCCTTCTACGTGACTTTACCGAAAGAACCAAGAAGATGAATCCCTGCAGTCACGAAAGCTTTACATCGAAATCCCCTGTATAGCTTCAACAGACTGTTGGGACAAGTGCTGTTCGCAAGCGCCTATTAAGGCCGGAACGAGACACGGGGGGGGGGGGGGGGGGGGGGTGCCTTCGTCTCCCTCATGGCGATGTTTACACACCGCACCAGGTACTAATTTGAGGCTGAGTCGACCTAGGAGAAGCTCAGGACCGGTTCAGATAATCGTCACCGGTGTTGGCCGTGAGCGGGAACCGAACGCGGGTCGCCGGGTTCATAGCGCTGCACCACCGCTCCCCACACACATACGCATGTACAAACACGCACACACGTACACAACTTAAAACACGAGCTCCAACACACGCGAACACCCGCCTACGTGCCCAGGACTGACTGTTGTTAGCGTGGCACCGTCAGAAGGCACGGTGGACGTGTGTGCGTGCCTTGGCGGAGGGCTGGTGAGCGGGGAAGTCACCCAGCGATCCCAGGTGCTGTAGCAGAGAGCTCAGCTCTGCAAGCACGCGGGCCGGGAGGGAGTCCTGTAGAGGGCTGACTGTGTGTGGGGTGGTGCACTCATCCAGCCAGCTGTGGGTACACACACACACACAGCGTACACACACACATGTTACACACAGCACACACACACACACATACATGTTACACACATACATGTTACACACAGCACACAGCGTACAAGCATACATGTTACACACAGCACACACACAGCACACACAGTGTACACACATACATGTTACACACAGCACACAGCGTACAAGCATGCATGTTACACACAGCACACACACAGCACACACAGTGTACACACATACATGTTACACACAGCACACACACAGCGTACAAGCATACATGTTACACACAGCACACACACATTACACACATGTTATACACATTACACTGACATGTGTATCACACAGCACACACACATTACACACATGTTATACACATTACACTGACATGTGTATCACACAGCACACACACATTACACACATGTTATACACATTACACTGACATGTGTATCACACAGCACACACACATTACACATGTCATACACACGTTACACACACGTTATACGTACGCGTTACACATGTTACACACACGTTATACTTACACACTTACACGGTACAACCGTCATACGTACACCAGTTAAACAAAGCACACACGTTAAACATACAATATACACGCTATACACACGTATTCACACGGCACGCATTAATAATACGCTATACACACGCACAGACGTGGCATTAGACAAACTATACAGATTCAACATACTACGTACATGCATACACATCACACATCCCGTAGTTAAGTCATGTTTCACACGCTTTTATTTAACTCACTCTGTCTGTTGTCGTTGTCGTTGTATCTTCAAATCTCGTAACTCAATTTTAACCCACTTCCCAATGTGGTATCGACTGCAAACGTGGTATTCTTATGTCATGCTGATGACAATACTATATTCTATCATAAAAAAATATTAATTTTAAACATTCTTTTTTATATGCTATGTTTCGGCTTGGCTCTAATTGTCCACGGCCAACTGACGTTGGCTGCAATTGGCCACGGTCCCTTACGTTGTGGCAAGCTTAGGGGCCACTTCCTGGAGTCGTGTAATTCTTCCATTTACTAGTACGGTACATTTCATTAAAGCGCGTTTTAAAAAAAAAGTTTTTTTTAATATTACTTATTTTTTTCAATGTACTTGAATATACTTTAAAAGACCGATGCTCGCCATCGAACGAAGGCGGTCACCGCATCGCGCGCCGCTTTCAGACGCGCGTTCTGTGGCCGTCTGGAACGCTCTTCCTCACCGATATTAGGAAGTCATTGGGAGCTCTGCCACTTTTAAATTATCAACTGACGTTGGCTGCAATTGGCCACGGCCCCTTACGTTGTGGCAAGCTTAGGGGCCACTTCCTGGAGTCGTGTAATTCTTCCATTTACTAGTACGGTACATTTCATTAAAGCGTGTTTTAAAAAAAAAGTATTTTTAATATTACTTATTTTTTTCAATATACTTGAATAAACTTTAAAAGACCGATGCTCGCCATCGAACGAAGGTGGTCACCGCATCGCGCGCCGCTTTCAGACGCGCGTTCTGTGGCCGTCTGGAACGCTCTTCCTCACCGATATTAGGAAGTCATTGGGAGCTCTGCCACTTTTAAATTATCAACTGACGTTGGCTGCAATTGGCCACGGTCCCTTACGTTGTGGCAAGCTTAGGGGCCACTTCCTGGAGTCGTGTAATTCTTCCATTTACTAGTACGGTACATTTCATTAAAGCGTGTTTTAAAAAAAGTATTTTTAATATTACTTATTTTTTTCAATATACTTGAATAAACTTTAAAAGACCGATGCTCGCCATCGAACGAAGGCGGTCACCGCATCGCGCGCCGCTTTCAGACGCGCGTTCTGTGGCCGTCTGGAACGCTCTTCCTCACCGATATTAGGAAGTCATTGGGAGCTCTGCCACTTTTAAATTATCAACTGACGTTGGCTGCAATTGGCCACGGTCCCTTACGTTGTGGCAAGCTTAGGGGCCACTTCCTGGAGTCGTGTAATTCTTCCATTTACTAGTACGGTACATTTCATTAAAGCGTGTTTTAAAAAAAGTATTTTTAATATTACTTATTTTTTTCAATATACTTGAATAAACTTTAAAAGACCGATGCTCGCCATCGAACGAAGGCGGTCACCGCATCGCGCGCCGCTTTCAGACGCGCGTTCTGCGGCCGTCTGGAACGCTCCTTCCTCACCGATATTAGGAAGTCATTGGGAGCTCTGCCACTTTTAAATCATCATCTAGACCAGGGGCTGGGGAACCTTTTTTCTGCCAAGGGCCATTTGGATATTTATAACATTATTCGCGGGCCGTACACAATGATCAACTTCAAAATGAGCCTGTTGTTATATTTGGTGAAATATTTAATTAACTCGCCCCTAATGTGATGGCTGGAACTGCTTAACAGTACTGCTGCTAATTTGTTTTTTTACCCTTCTATCTGGCAACAAAACTGACACCTTTTTTTTACAAGGAGTCATGTTTGCATAGACCACAATACCTGCAGTCATAATGCAAACAAAAAACACAACTCTGATAATGTATGCACTGTCCTTGAAGTTGATTGGTCCACACCCGAGACAGCTTTCCTTAGAGCCTAGTCTCACATGGTGTTGGACCAGATGACGCCAAAAGGCGCACAACTCAAAGACAATGCACCATCAGAGTTGTGTTTTTTGTTTGCATTACGACTGCAGGTATTGTGTTCTATGCAAACATGACTCCTTGTAAAAAAGGTGTCAGTTTTGTTGCCAGATAGAAGGGTAAAAAAACAATTATCATATTTTTTACTGGCAAATGAGGTTCCAATGGAGTACTGCTGCTTTTTAAATCCTTTATATTAAGTTCACTTGCTCGCTTGCTTGCTTACGAGCGTGCAAATCTTTCGGTCGTTTTTTAACCCACTTCCCGTGATCCAATCGAGCTGACATTTTGCACACAGACTCGTTGTGCGTGACAATTAATTTTCGTGAAAAATGTTTTCCAAAATGTTACACTTTTTAGGAAAAAATAAATTATATTTAATTACCAATTGCTTAATGGTGCAATGCAATCATCTGACCCATAGGTGGCAGCCATCTCAAGCCAGAGGACGAGAGGACTCTAGCCGCCACGCATATAAAGGATTTATAGTGAAAAACTTTGTCTTTACGGGTACATTTTTTTGTATTTGGATTGTCAGCCAACACCGGTTACAACCCCAAGTTGAGGTGCACTGATTGGTCTCTTTTAGCCCCGCTCACCCCCCCAACACGTTCCATTCATTGGCTACCACACTCAGATAAGCCCCTCCCCCTTAACTAGTATATAAGAGCTTGTCTCTTGGAATTTTGTCTCACTTGATTCAGTAAATTTAGCTGTGACGGTCCCACCTGATGACGGAGACTTGTGTTGCCTCCAAAACGTCGTGATTTTAATTATTTTATTTCTATTCTTGGTTCTTTCGGTAAAGTCACGTAGAAGGGAAGTAATAAAATAAAAATAAATAAATTATTTTTTATTACTTCCCTTCTACGTGACTTTACCGAAAGAACCAAGAAGATGAATCCCTGCAGTCACGAAAGCATTAATCGAAATATTTTATTTCTATTATTATTTATATTATTTGTATTATTATTTATTTTTACCTACGTGACTTTACCGAAAAAATCTAAGAGTATGAATCCTTGCAGTCACGAAAGCTTCAAATCTAGAATGGAACGGCTTCTGTTTGGCGAGGCGTGTGATGTTAGCTGGGTATTGATGACGACGATGTTGCTGCTACTAGCAAATGCTTTTCCAGGTTTGCTCCTAGATTTGTTGAATTTCTAGTCCCGCCTGCGGTTGCCTTGGCAGGGCCAGAGACACAAATGATTTCGCGGGCCGGACGTTCCCCACCCCTGATTTAGGTTGACAAACTCATTTCTTTAGAACCTCTCGTTGTTGTGTTTAGTTTGTTGTCCTTTCACCGCACCTCCGATTAGCACGTAAGTTCCACATCCGTGCATATATAGAGAAGCACACAGGCTCATGTGGAGACCCATAGACTCACATATAGACCCACAGACTTGCATAGATTGAACACAATAGACTTTTAAAAAATGTCTCTAGAACTGTTCTTTGTTTACTTGGTTGTCCATCCCCCCGCCGCACCTCCAGTTTGCCCGGCCTGCTACGTACGGGGGTGGTGCGAAAGAAGTTGAACGTGCCGTACGTGAGATGACGATGCTGCTGCTGCTGCTACCGATGATGCTCTCACCGATAGATGCTGATGCGGACATACAGCATGAACTTCACGCACTCCTTCCGAATGCCCTCAGCTTCGCAGTGAATTCCTTTGAGCTGCCCTAAATACACACACGCACACACAAATATACGTACAAGATCCCCCGCGAAAGCCTTCGACTGTTGGGGGCAAGTGCCGTTAACGAGAAGCACCTATGAAGGCCGGCACGGCACACGAGGGGGTGGTGTGGCCAGCACCACGCCCGACCGCCTTTGTCTCCCCAGTGGCGATGTTTTTAAACACCGCACCAGGTACTCATTTGAGGCCGAGTCGACCTAGAAGAGGCCCAGAACGCGATTCAGATAATCGCCAACTTTGTTGGCCGTGAGCGGGAATCAATCTCGGGTCACCGGGTTCGTAGCGCAGCACGCTAACCGTTGCACTACCGCTCCCCTATACACAACAACAACAAGCGCCATTCGCCACTAAGTGGCGGTGACGTCACCACGGCGCTTGTGCCAGGCCATGTGCACGTTGAAGCCACGTGAAGTGTCGAACGCCCGCTGGCAGGAGGTCACGGGGCAGACCCAGGTGCCATAGGTCGACTGACTGAGATGACTTGCCTATGCACCAAATGTGCCCCCTACTGTGCCAACATACACACGCAGATATACATACAAAGACCCCCCCCCCCCACCTTTCGACTTAAGACTGTTGGGGCAAGTGCTGTTAGCGAATACGGATGAAGGCCGCCATGGCACACAAAGGGGGTGGCACAGCCACATACAGCTCCTTACGCAGCAGGGCATGCAGGGAACAAAACCAAATTAAAAGCATTCTGGGAAGGGTGGCAATGGGGTCAGATGACCGCACAAGAGGTGGGAATTAGCAGGTCACTCATTTAAGGCTGAGCTTACCTGGTGGCGCACCACTCACCACTGTGTTGTGTGCAAGTTAAAGTACGTGTGTGCGTGTGTGTGTGCGTGTGCGTGTGTGCGTGTGTGTGCGTGTGTGCGTGTGCATGCCGATCAGTGGGGAACGGTAGTGTAGCGGTTAGCGCTACAAACCTGGCGACCAGAGATTGATTCCCGCTCACGGCCAACATCGGTGACGATTATATGAACCGGTCCTGGGCCTCCCCTAGGTCGGCTCAGCCTCAAATGAGATCCTGGTGCGGTGTGTAAACATGGCCACTCGGGAGATAAAGGCGGCTGGGCGTGGTGCTGGCCACCCACCCCCTCGTGTGCCGTGCCAGCCTTCATAGGTGCTCGCTAACAGCACTTGCCCCAACAGTCTGTTAAAGGCTACACGTGGTATCTTTGTATCTGTGTATATGTGTAAGTCCATCCGTGCGTGCGTAAACTCATGCATGTGTGTATGTCGTTGCGAGTAAACTCACGCGTATATGTAAGCTCGTGCATGTCTGCCTTTTGTGTAAACCCATGTGTGTGTAAAACTGTGTGTGTGTGTAAGACCGTGTGTGTGTGTGTCTTTGTGTGTGAGCCCATGCGTGTGTGTGTCTTTGTGTGTAAGCCCGTGTGTGTGTATGTCTGTGTGTAAGCATGTGTGTGTGTTAGCCCATGCCTCCGTGTGTGTGTGTGTGCGTATGTCTTTGTGTGTAAGCCTGTCTGTGTGTATGTCTGTGTGTATGTCTTTGTGTGTAAGCCTGTGTGTGTGTATGTCTGTGTGTATGTCTGTGTGTAAGCACGTGTGTGTGTGTGTCAGCCCATGCCTCCGTGTGTGTGTGCGCGTATGTCTTTGTGTGTAAGCCCGTGTGTGTGTATGTCTGTGTGTAAGCCCGTGTGTGTGTGTGTCTGTGTGTGTGTGTGTGCGTAATTCTTTGTGTGTAAGCCCGTGTGTGTATGTCTGTGTGTATGTCTTTGTGTGTAAGCCCGTGTGTGTGTGTTAGCCCATGCCTCCGTGTGTGTGTGTGCGCGTATGTCTTTGTGTGTAAGCCCGTGTGTGTGTATGTCTGTGCGTAAGCACGTGTGTGTGTGAGTGTGTCAGCCCATGCCTCCGTGTGTGTGTGTGTGTGCGTATGTCTTTGTGTGTAAGCCCGTGTGTGTGTATGTCTGTGTGTGTGTGTGTGTGCGTGTATGTCTTTGTGTGTAAGCCCGTGTGTGTGTATGTCTGTGTGTGTGTGTGTGTGCGTGTATGTCTTTGTGTGTAAGCCCGTGTGTGTGTATGTCTGTGTGTGTGTGTGTGTGCGTGTATGTCTTTGTGTGTAAGCCCGTGTGTGTGTATGTCTGTGTGTGTGTGTGTGCGTGTATGTCTTTGTGTGTAAGCCCGTGTGTGTGTGCGTGCACGGAGCTAAACCCGGAATAAATTTTAAATCCGCAGCAGCAGAAAGAAAAGAAGAAAAGGGAGGGAGAAGAGAGGGAACTCTAAAGCTGTGTCTGTAGCCAGCACAAACCCCTAGAGCTGCTCCGTGTGTGTGTGCGCGCGCGAGTGTGTGAGAGGCGCGTGCGTGTGTGCGTGCCGAGTCTATGGCAGTGCCAGCCTTAATAGGTGCTCGCTAACGCAAGTTGCCGCGGGAGTATTTTAAAGGCAACAGGGGGGATCTTTTCAAAACGATTTTCAAAGGCGGTCGGGCATAATGTTGGCCACCCACCCCCTCGTGTGCCGTGCCGGCCTTCATAAGTGCTACTCGATAACAACGCTTGCCCCAACAGTCTGTTAAGGCTACACGGGGGATCTTTATATCTGCGCGAATGTATACGTGTGAAACTGTCAGTATCTGCGCGTGTGTCCAGTCAAATCCATGGCACCTGGGTCTTTCCCGTGACCTCCTCCTGCAGCAAGCCTTCAACACTTCACGTGGCTTCAAAGTGCAGCTAGCCTGGCACAAGCGTCGTGGTGACGGGGATTGTTGTCGTGTCCGGCAGAG
Organism: Lampetra planeri; assembly: GCF_965212315.1. Lineage (NCBI taxonomy): Eukaryota > Metazoa > Chordata > Hyperoartia > Petromyzontiformes > Petromyzontidae > Lampetra > Lampetra planeri. The sequence goes on from NC_136163.1 coordinate 2,424,628, forward strand.
TGGTGAGCCGTGGAGCAGACGTTTGCGCGCTGCACTACGAACCTGCCCCCCCACCCCGACTTCAATTCCCGCTCACGGCCAACCAAAGGTCGCAACCTGATACCCGTACCCTACCCGATACCCGGTTACCCGTAACCGGCCGGGTACGGGTAGCCGTTTGCGACCCTGGTGCGGCCGGGTACGGGTAAGGAATCAAAACCTGTTTGCGACCTCTGGTCCAGCACAAACCCAACAGCCACACCATGTGTGTGTGTGTGTACGAGTTGATGCATATCTTTTAACGTGCGTGTGTGTGATTGTGTGCGTCCCGTGTACGTGTCTTTGCGACACTCTTTCGTGAGTGTGCGCGCCTGAGGTACGTGTCTGTTCGCACAGCTGAATGTGTGCGTTGGCGTCCGTGTGCGTGTCTGCGAGAGCGCGTGCGCGCATCCGAGTTTGTTTCCCTAAGTGTCTTTCTAGATTTGAAGCGTTCGTGACTGCAAGGATTCATACTCGTAGTTTTTTCGGTAAAGTCACCGTGTAGGTAAAAAATGAAATTAAAATTAATAAAAATAAAATAAAAATCACGACGTTTCGGAGGCAACACAAGTCTCCGTCATCAGGTGGGACCGTCACAGCCAGATTTGCTGTATCGAGTGAGGCCTCAGATTTTCTGTATCGAGTGAGGCCTCACTCGATACAGAAAATCTGGCAGTGACGGTCCCACCTGATGACGGAGACTTGTGTTGCCTCCGAAACGTCGTGATTTTTATTATAATTTTATTATAATTTTATTTTAATTTAATTTTTTACCTACGTGACTTTACCGAAAAAACTAAAAGTATGAATCCCTAAGTGTCGCCATTGGTGTTGCAGTGAGCACTTGCCCCCAACAGGCTGTTGGGAGGCTATCGGGGGGAACTTTGTCTTCGGAAATGTCCATTTGTCTTTGTACATGTGTCAGTGTATGTGTGGAGCAATGGCGTAGTGGTTAGCACACCGCTCTACGATACCAGCTACCCGAGTTCGATTCCCGTTGATGGTCAACTCCAGTGACGGTTATCTGAACCGGTCATGGGCCTCCCCTAGGTCGACTCGATCTATAATGAGTACCTGATGCTGTGTACAAACATCGCCTCTGTGTGTGTGTGTATATGCCGGGCGTGGTGCTGGCCACCCACCCCCTCGTGTGCCGTGTCGGCCTTCATAGGTGCTGCTACTCGCTAACTGCACTTGCCCCAACAGTCTGTAAAGCCTATACGGGGGATCTTTGTGTGTGTTGGTGAGTGTGTACGTGTGTTCTATGCGTGAGTACACATGTGTGAAAGTGGACTTTCGCATGTATTTAAAAACATAAATCGACGTGAAAACACGTACACATATCTGTGTATCTGTGCGCAAGTGCACACGCTATTTTGATGTAAGCGTATCTCCGTGCGTTCGTATATATGCGTGGATATACGTGTGTGTGTGTGTGAAAGGGAATGTTTGTGTACGTGTGTAGTTCTCCGTGTGGGTGTGTATATGCGTGTATATCAACAGTGTACAGTATATCTCTAGAAGTGTATTCGCGCGCGTGTGTGTGTGTGTGTACGTATATTTATACGAGTGCGCGTAGATATATGTCTTCATGGACGTTTGTGCGTGTGAAGCATGTGTATGTGCATGTATATCTCTTTGCATGGGAGCGTGTGTGCGCGTGTGTGCGCGCGTGTGCGCGCGTGTGTGTGTGTGTGTGCATGTGTGTAAGCGTGTGTGCGAGCGCGTGTGCGAGCGCGTGTGTGTGTGTGCATGTGTGTAAGCGTGTGTGCGAGCGCGTGTGTGCGCGTGTGCGAGCGCGTGTGTGTGCATGTGTGTAAGCGTGTGTGAGCGTGTGTGTGCGCGTGTGCGAGCGCGTGTGTGCGTGTGTGTAAGCGTGTGTGCGCGTGTGTGTGCGCGTGTGCGTGTGTGCGAGCGCGTGTGTGTGTGCGATTGTTAGCGCCGTCAATCAATGCCGTGAGCTCCGTTGTGGCCGCTCAGCCTTTGAGTGACGGCGTAAAGACGGAGAGAGAGAGAGAGGGGAGGGAGGGAGGGAGAGGCAGGAGGGAGACGGGGAGATGGGGACACACAGGGAGGAGAGAGAGAGGGAGGAGTGGGAGAGTGTGTGTGTGTGAGACTCACACACACGGCGAGAGAGATGGAGAGAATGAATGACAGACAGATGGATAGGCAGAGGCACATACGAACAGACAGAGGGAGACAGAGGCACATCGATACACGGGGGTAACAAGACACAAAGAGGGGCAGGGGGACAGACAGATGCAAAGGCAGGCCACGGGGAAAGACACAGACACGGGGAGGGGTGAAGAAAAGCGACCGACCGACAGACAGAGGGACAGAGACATACCGACACATGGGTGCGGACGAGAAGACGCAAAGAACTGCAGACAAAAACCAAAAGACATGCCACAAAAAATTAACCCGTAAAAACAAAGTTGTTCACTATAAATCCTTTATATGCGTGGCGGCTAGAGTCCTCTCGTCCTCTGGCTTGAGATGGCTGCCATCTATGGGCCAGATGATTGTGTGCCACCATTAAGCAATTGGTAAATAAGTATTGCATTTTTTTTCCCTAAACAGTGTAAAATGTTTGAAAAATTTTTTTACGAAAATTCATTGTCACGCACAACGAGTCTGTGTGCAAAATGTCAGCTCGATTGGATCACGGGAAGTGGGTTATAAAACGACCGAAAGATTTGCACGGTCCTAAGCAAGCAAGCAAGCGAACTTAATATAAAGGATTTAAAAACAAAGTTTTTCACTATAAATCCTTTATATGCGTGGCGGCTAGAGTCCTCTCGTCCTCTGGCTTGAGATGGCTGCCACCTATGGGTCAGATGATTGCCTGCCACCATTAAGCAATTAGTAATTAAATATAAAAAAAAAAATTCCTAAAATGTTGAAAATTGTGGAACATTTTTTTCACGAAAATAAATTGTCACGCACAACGAGTCTGTGTGCAAAATGTCAGCTCGATTGGATCACGGGAAGTGGGTTAAAAAACGACCGAAAGATTTGCACGGTCGTAAGCGCGCAAGGAAGCAAGCAAGCGAACTTAATATAAAGGATTTAAAAAGGCACAGCAAAATAACTGTAGCTACAGTTATTTTGTTAAATACATGGAGAGACACAGACACTGACAGAGAGATGCAGACAAAAAGGATTAAATGAAACGTGGGAATAGGAAGATAGAAAAATTTGATGAACAGAAACACGGGGAGGCGATGAGAGACGCTAGGAGATATTGCGATGTAGGGAAAACAATGAGACATGGGACAGACACGGAGACATCAGGGAGACACAGGGAGACACTGGGAGACATTGAGACACGGGCAGACACAGAGAGACACCGAGACACCAGGAGACACCAGGGAGACACAGAGAGACACTGGGAGACATCAGGAGACACCAGGGAGAGACAGGGAGACACTGGGAGACATCAGGGAGACACAGAGAGACACACCGAGACACCAGGAGACACCAGGGAGACACAGAGAGACACTGGGAGACATCAGGGAGACACAGAGAGACACTGGGAGACACCAGGAGACACCAGGGAGAGACAGGGAGACACTGGGAGACATCAGGGAGACACAGGGAGACACAGAGAGACACTGGGAGACATCAGGGAGAAACAGAGAGACACTGGGAGACACCAGGAGACATCAGGGAGACACAGAGAGACACACCGAGACACCAGGAGACACCAGGGAGACACAGAGAGACACTGGGAGACATCAGGGAGACACAGAGAGACACACCGAGACACCAGGAGACACCAGGGAGACACAGAGAGACACTGGGAGACATCAGGGAGACACAGAGAGACACTGGGAGACACCAGGAGACACCAGGGAGAGACAGGGAGACACTGGGAGACATCAGGGAGACACAGAGAGACACACCGAGACACCAGGAGACACCAGGGAGACACAGAGAGACACTGGGAGACATCAGGGAGACAGAGAGACACTGGGAGACACCAGGAGACACCAGGGAGAGACAGAAAGACACAGAGAGACACTGGGAGACACAGAGAGACACTGGGAGACATCAGGGAGACACAGGGAGACACAGAGAGACACTGGGAGACATCAGGGAGAGACAGAGAGACACTGGGAGACACCAGGAGACATCAGGGAGAGACGGAGAGACACACCGAGACACCAGGAGACATCAGGGAGAGACGGAGAGACACACCGAGACACCAGGAGACATCATGGAGACACAGAGAGACACACCGAGACACCAGGAGACATCAGGGAGAGACGGAGAGACACACCGAGACACCAGGAGACACCAGGGAGACACAGAGAGACACACCGAGACACCAGGAGACATCATGGAGACACAGAGAGACACACCGAGACACCAGGAGACATCAGGGAGAGACGGAGAGACACACCGAGACACCAGGAGACACCAGGGAGACACAGAGAGACACACCGAGACACCAGGAGACACCAGGGAGACACAGAGAGACACACCGAGACACCAGGAGACATCAGGGAGAGACGGAGAGACACACCGAGACACCAGGAGACACCAGGGAGACACAGAGAGACACACCGAGACACCAGGAGACATCATGGAGACACAGAGAGACACTGGGAGACATCAGGGAGAGACAGAGAGACACTGGGAGACACCAGGAGACATCAGGGAGAGACGGAGAGACACACCGAGACACCAGGAGACATCAGGGAGAGACGGAGAGACACACCGAGACACCAGGAGACATCATGGAGACACAGAGAGACACACCGAGACACCAGGAGACATCAGGGAGAGACGGAGAGACACACCGAGACACCAGGAGACACCAGGGAGAGACAGAGAGACACACCGAGACACCAGGAGACATCATGGAGACACAGAGAGACACACCGAGACACCAGGAGACATCAGGGAGAGACGGAGAGACACACCGAGACACCAGGAGACACCAGGGAGACACAGAGAGACACACCGAGACACCAGGAGACACCAGGGAGACACAGAGAGACACACCGAGACACCAGGAGACATCAGGGAGAGACGGAGAGACACACCGAGACACCAGGAGACACCAGGGAGACACAGAGAGACACACCGAGACACCAGGAGACACAGAGAGACACACCGAGACACCAGGAGACATCAGGGAGAGACGGAGAGACACACCGAGACACCAGGAGACACCAGGGAGAGACAGAGACACACCGAGACACCAGGAGACATCATGGAGAGACAGAGAGACACACCGAGACACCAGGAGACACCAGGGAGAGACAGAAAGACACACCGAGACACCGGGAGACACCAGGGAGAGACAGAGACGCACCGAGACACCAGGAGACATCAGGGAGAGACAGAGAGACACACCGAGACACCAGGAGACACCAGGGAGACACAAGGAGACACACCGAGACACCAGGAGACACCAGGGAGATACAGAGAGACACACCGAGACACCAGGAGACACCAGGGAGATACAGAGAGACACACCGAGACACCAGGAGACACCAGGGAGAGACAGAGAGACACACTGAGACACCAGGAGACATCATGGAGAGACAGAGAGACACACCGAGACACCAGGAGACATCAGGAGACACAGAGAGACACACTGAGACACCAGGAGACATCATGGAGAGACAGAGAGACACACCGAGACACCGGGAGACACCAGGGAGAGACAGAGAGACGCACCGAGACACCAGGAGACATCAGGGAGAGACAGAGAGACACACCGAGACACCGGGAGACACCAGGGAGACACAGAGAGACACACCGAGACACCAGGAGACACCAGGGAGAGACAGAGACACACCGAGACACTAGGAGACATCATGGAGAGACAGAGAGACACACCGAGACACCGGGAGACACCAGGGAGAGACAGAGAGACGCACCGAGACACCAGGAGACATCAGGGAGAGACAGAGAGACACACCGAGACACCGGGAGACACCAGGGAGACACAGAGAGACACACCGAGACACCAGGAGACACCAGGGAGAGACAGAGACACACCGAGACACTAGGAGACATCATGGAGAGACAGAGAGACACACCGAGACACCGGGAGACACCAGGGAGAGACAGAGAGACGCACCGAGACACCAGGAGACATCAGGGAGAGACAGAGAGACACACCGAGACACCGGGAGACACCAGGGAGACACAGAGAGACACACCGAGACACCAGGAGACATCAGGGAGAGACAGAGAGACAAACCGAGACACCGGGAGACACCAGGGAGACACAGAGAGACACACCGAGTCATCAGGGAGACACAGGGAGACACAGAGAGACATTGAGACACGGGCAGACACAGAGACGGGGGGGGGGTGTTGGGTCGGGGTAGAGTGGAGTCCACGGGTGTCAATCAAAGCTCCCTTTGAAAACAGTCGGCAACTGTAAAAGGCAACACACGCCAACTCACAGCCCTCTCTCACACACACACACGTGTGCGTGCACACGTGTGTACAAGCACTATACACACAAAGATCCCCCATATAGCATTAACAGATTTTAGGGGCAAGTGCTGTTAGCGAGCACCTATGAAGGCCGGAACGGCACACGAGGAGGGTGGGTGGCCAGCACCACGCCCGGCCGCCTTTGTCTCCCCAGTGGCGATGTTGACACACCGCACCAGGTACTCATTTGAGGCCGAGTTGACCTAGGGGAGGCCCGGGACCAGTTCAGATAATCGTCACTGGGTGTTGGCCGTGAGCGGGAATCGAACCCGGGTCGCCGGGTTCATAGCGCAGCGCGCTAACCGCTACACCACCACTCTCCATACACACATACATGGAGACACACACAGAAACATGTGTATTCACACACACTTGTGCATACATCCTCATACATACACACACACACGCACGCATGCACACACTCACAAACAAATGCTGTATAAAGATCCCCTGTATAGCTTCAACAGACTGTCAGGGCAAGTGCTGTTAGAAAGCATCTGTGAAGGCCGACACTGACAAACGAGGGGGTGGGTGGGTGGCTAAAATAACGCCTGGCCACCTTTGTCTCCCCAATGCTGGTACTTATCAAAAGGCTGAGTCGATCTAGGGGAGGCCCGAAACCAGTTCTAATATATGTAATCATTGACCGTGAGTGGGAATTGAGCTCAAGGCACCGGGTTCGTAGCACAGTGTGCTAACCATTGTGCCACCGCTCTCAACACACACAGGGATACACAGGGAGACACTCTCACACAAAGACAAAGATCCCCCGTGTAGCCTGAACAGACTGCAGGGGCAAGTGCAGTCAGCGAGCACCTATGAAGGCCGGCACGGCACACGAGGGGGTGGGTGGCCAGCACCACGCCCGGCCGCCTTTGTCTCCCTAGTAGCGATGTTTACACACTGCATAACGTACTCATTTGAGGCCGAGTCAACCTAGGGGAGGCCCAGGACCGGTTCAGATAATGGTCACTGGCGTTGGCCGTGAACGGGGATCGAACTCGGGTGCCCGGGTTCTTAGCTCAGCGGAGCTAACCACTACACTGCCGCTCCCCACTAACACAAAGACAAAGATCCCCCGTGTAGCCTTAACAGACTGTAGGGGCAAGTGCTGTTAGCGAGCACCTATGAAGGCCGGCACGGCGCACGAGGGGGTGGGTGGCCAGCACCACGCCCGGCCGCCTTTGTCTCCCTAGCGGCGATGTTTACACACCACACCAGGTACTCATTTAAGGCTGAGTCGACCTAGGGGAGGCCCAGGACCGGTTCAGATAATCGTCACTGGTGTTGGCCGTGAGCGGGAATCGAACCCGGGTCGCCAGGTTCGTAGCGCAGCGTAGCGCTAAGCGCTGCACTACCGCTCCCCACTAACACAGACACACAGACACACACACACACACACAAACATGCACACGCCAACACACACACGCACGCACAGTCGTGTCCGTGATAGGTATTGAGTGGCTGTCTGGCCTTGCCCGCACGGCTCTGCTGGGGCTGTGTCAACCAGGGCTCGTTATAGGCACATCGACCCGCGTGTGTGCGACTGTGTGGGGGCAAGTGCTGTTATACACACACACACGCGCGCGCGCGCGTGGATAGAAACACACTCACGTGCACATGGATATACACTCATACACGCACGGACAGAGACACACTCGTGACAAAGAAGTCCAAAGATACACTCACAACAACCGCACTTTGCCTCCAAGTGGAGGTGATGTCACCACAGTGCTTGTGCCAGGCTGGGTGCACCCACAGCAACACACACACATGGATAGATACACCCAGACACAACCGACAAGTCGCCGTTCGCCACTAGTGGTGGTGACATCACCACAGCGCTCGTGCCAGGCCAGGTGCACACAGTCGCACACGTAGGACACAAACACACGCAACTTCACAGATGGATAGATGTATGTACACACGCACAAGGAGACGCACAAGTGGATAGACACACAAAGACAAAGATGCCCCATATAGCCGACACAGGCTGGGAAGGCAAGTTCTATTAGCGAGCACCTATGAAGGTCGGCACGGCACACGACAGGAGGGCCGGTTCACAACAACCGCACGCATGCTTACAGACTCAGACAAAAATAGAAATCATTTAAATTTTACCAGGTAAGGCCCACCGAACAATACAGCTCTTTTTCAGAAGGGACCTGGCCACAAATGATAGCTCAACGAAGTGGCTCGTCATTTTTGGTAAAGTCACGTAGAATGGAAATAACAAAATACTAAAAATAAAACGTAAAATAATTCTCACGACGTCGATGAGACAGAGTCTGAATGAGACTCTGTCTCCTCGACAGACCTGCTCTCCACCTGAGGACGGCTGCTTGCGTTGTAGCCGAAACGTCGTGAGAATTATTGTATTATGTTTTATTTTTATTATTTTATTATTTCCATTCTACGTGACTTTACCGAAAGAACCAAGAAGATGAATCCCTGCAGTCATGAAAGCTTTACATCGAAATTTTATGATGTTTTATTTTTATTATTTTATTATTTCCCTTCTACGTGACTTTACCGAAAGAACCAAGAAGACAAATATCTGCAGTCACGAAAGCTTTAAATCGAAATTTTGGCTCATCATTATCACGTGGGCATTTATAGCAGCCAAATAATAAAAATCGCATGTCGATTCTAAATGTGGAGGGGAAAAAACCGGGAGACACGGGAGAAAAATCCACACGACCACAGCGGAGAACACGCAAGCTCCAAATATTACAGCAGGGGTCAGGGTTGGGATCAACCCCACGACCTCCTGCACACAAGGCGAGGTAGTTAACATTTCACCACTGTGGCAGCCAGTGGCGACATACAGATCGTTACATACGTACACAGACCCTCGCACACCGATACGAAGAAGCATAACTACACAAATATACAAACACTCAGAGCACATACACACATGTATTTATATAATGACACGGACATGCACTGCCCTTATGTCAATCCACTGCGAGATGAGGGCCTCTCCAAACCGTCCGTGCGGGTCACATGGGTTACTTGAGCATACTTGACCACGATGGTCAGTGCGGATTGGCAAAAGACATTGGACCAAACACACAGGAGCATAGAAGCACAGTACAACAGGGTATTTTTTTTCTTCTTCTGCAATATCCACCACTGCCCAAGGCAGGCTGGCATGCGTGCTGGTCACTCATTCAAGCACTATCCAGGCTCAAACCTTGCTTAGCCTTCAAAGATGTGATGAGGCCAGGTGCATGCCGGGTGATTTGTTCATGCGCTGTGCGTGTGCGCACGCGTGTGTACCACACTAAGCCAGGCCATGTGCACCTTGAGGCTACCACGTGAAGTGTCGATCGCCCGCTGGCAGGAGGTCACGGGGCAGACCCAGCAGGTGCCACGGGTCGACTGACTGAGATGACCGAGAGCCTGGCACAAGCGTCGTGGTGACGTCACCGCCACTTAGTGGTGAATGGCGGTTGTTGTTGTTGCTGCACCACACTAGCACGAGCTTATTTTGGTGTTTCCACCGTGGTGCTATGGAGGCTCGTGAAGGACGCTGCTACTGCTGGGCAGTTGGAGGCAGTCGCCCTCCAGCAACAACGGAGGGCAGAGGAGCGACGCTCACAACAACGAGCGGAGCGCCGGGCGGCTAAACTGCAGCTGATGCATCTACCGGTCATCTCAGTAACCCAACCCATGGCACCTGCTGGGTCTGTCCCGAGACCTCCTGTCAGCGAGCCTTCGACGCTTCACGTGGCCTCAAAGTGCACCTAGCCTGGCACAGGCGCCGTGGTGACGTCACCGTCACTTCGTGGCGAATGGCGGGGGTATTGGTATTGATATTGCACTAACAGCACTTGCCCCAACATTCTGTTGAGGCTATAGGGGGGGGATCTTTGTCTTTGTAATGCACTGCGCTACAAAGCTGTTGAGAGTATAGGGGAGAACTTCGTGTTTGTCATTTTATACCAAATATAATGTTTGTTGTGTGCACAGTTATGACACAGAGACAGTGGTATGCAGGCTCACCGAAGTCTAGGATGTTGTTATGACTCATGTTTTGTAGTTTCATGATGGCCTGCCTGTGACACACACACAGAGACACAAGCACACACGAACATTAGCGCCATCTCGATTTAAAGCTTTCGTGACTGCAGGGATTCATCTTCTTGGTTCTTTCGGTAAAGTCACGTAGAAGGGAAGTAATAAAAAGAACCAAGAAGATTAGCGCCATCATCGTCACCATCATCATCTTCGTCATCGTCACCATTGCTATCATCACCACCGTCTTTATTGTCATCGTCACTATCACTGCCAATATGCAATCGTCGTGATCACCGTGATTGGGAGTAGAATGTGGCAGGAAAGTGTTCGTCGAAAAAATAAAAAATTGAAGAAATGGTTGGTTGTGATGGGTGGGACGCGTGGTTTGCAGGGTGGCGCATCATGAGGGCAGGTCAACGAAACGACGGGCCACAGGCGAGACTCTAGCAGCGGTCCTTAACTCGTTCCCGTTGCAATGACGGAGGTGTACATCATCAGTTTTTCTTCCGATTCCGATCGTAACCGGAACGTAACCGGAACGTAACCGGAATAAAAACTAAATAAAATAACTTTATCGGTACCAAGTCTCCCACAAGGCCATGCGGGAGGGCGTGTGGCACAGTTTGGTGCCTGCTCTTGGAGAGTGGCGTCGGTCGTGTTGCTACGGTGAGTAGCAACAACAACAACGACGGCCTTACTACGACGCCCCTCGAAATAAAATCAAGGCCGAACTGCTTGCGCGTTCCAAGATTCGACGGTGAACGGGATCCAAATCCTGCAACAACTTGCAGACGTTCCCACAACGGGAAGGGGGTTAAGAGGTCACTGTGGGTTTCATAAAAAACTTGGATCTGTGACTGACAAGGTCGGGACGACCTCTTTCCCGTGACCCAGACGCCACGGCCGCTGCTGCCCCCCCTACCCGCCCCCCCGTCGCTCACCGAAGCAGACCGAAAAGAAGCGAGGATTTCTCCTCCAGTGCCGTCTCCGTGACAAACGCGAAGCCGAACAGCGTCGAGACGTCCACCTCGAACGCCGTCGGAGCCGGGTCCAACCGCAGGAAGAGTCTGCGGAGACGCCAGGGAGAGGGAGAGAGAGAGACGAGACGAGACACGGGGAGAAACGTCGGGAGGTGTACGGAGCGACACGCGGAGGAGAGCGGAGGCATGAGGGGGGGAGGGGGAGGAAGAGGGGTGGATAGAGAATACGTGGAGGGACGCAGGGAGACTAAAGAGAGATGTAAGACATGGGGAGACATCAGAAGATGCCGGGAGACCAGGGCGGACAAGGTCACCACGGTGGTGAGATGTTAACTACCTCGCCTGGTATACGGGAGGTCGTGGGTTCGATACCGACCCTGATGCCTGCTGCTGTATATTTGGAGTTTGCGTGTCTCTCTCTCTCATCATCATCAGAGATGTTAACTACCTCGCCTGGTATACGGGAGGTCGTGGGTTCGATCTCAACCCTGATGCCTGCTGTTGTATATTTGGAGTTTGCGTGTCTCTCTCTCTCTCATCATCATCATCACGGTGGCTAGGAGATGTTAACTACCTCGCCTGGTGTGCAGGAGGTCGTGGGTTCGACACCCTCACTCTCCCCGTGGTAGTGTGGATTTTTCTCCAGGTCTTCTGGTTTTTCCCACCACCTTAAGAATCGACATGCGCTTAGATTATTTGACTGCTATATATTTCCAAATGATGAGCCACTTCGTTGAGCTACCATTTGTGGCCAGGTCGCTTCTGAAAAAGAGCTGTATAGCTCAATGGGATTTAACCTGATATAAAAATTATAGTTGAGTTTAATAAGTGGGAGACATGATACGATGGGGAGGTAAAGGGACACATGAGGAGACGCACAGAGGTGAAGGGAGACGAGGGGAGGTTAAAGGGAGACACGTAGAGATAAATGGAAGTGAAGAGAGAAACAGGGAGACATGGGGAGACACAGGGAGGCATGAGGAGACACAGGGAGACATGAGGAGACATGAGGAGACACGGGGACACAGAGAGACACAGGGAGACGTGGAGAGACACAGGGAGACATGGGGAGACACAGGAAGGCATGGGCCGACACAGGGAGACACAGGGAAACCCAGGAAGGCAAGCGGAGACACAGGGAGACATGGGGAGACACAGGCAGACAAGGGGAGACACAGGGAGGCAAGGGGAGACACAGGGAGACATGAGGAGACACAGGGAGGCAAGGGGAGACACAGGGAGACATGAGAAGACACAGGGAGGCATGGAGAGACACAGGCAGACATGGGGAGACATGAGGAGACACGGGGACACAGGGAGCCATGGGGAGACACAGGGAGGCATGGAGAGACACAGGAAGGCATGGGCAGACACAGGGAGACAAAGGAAGGCAAGCGGAGACACAGGGAGACATGGGGAGACACAGGCAGACAAGGGGAGACACAGGGAGACATGAGGAGACACAGGGAGGCAAGCGGAGACACAGGGAGACACGGAGAGACACAGGGAGACATGAGGAGACACAGGGAGACATGAGGAGACACAGGGAGGCATGAGGAGACACAGGGAGACACGGAGAGACACAGGGAGACACGGAGAAACACAGGGAGACATGAGGAGACACAGGGAGGCATGAGGAGACACAGGGAGACACGGAGAGACACAGGGAGACATGGAGAGACACAGGGAGACACAGGGAGACATGAGGAGACACAGGGAGACATGGAGAGACACAGGGAGACACAGGGAGACACAGGGAGCCATGAGGAGACACAGAGAGACGTGGGGAGACACAGGGAAGGCATGGGGAGACACAGGGAGCCATGAGGAGACACAGGGAGACATGGGGAGACACAGGGAGCCATGGGGAGACACAGGGAGACGTGGAGAGACGCAGGGAGACATGGGCAGACACAGGGAGACATGGGCAGACACAGGAAGGCAAGCGGAGACACAGGGAGACATGAGGAGACACAGGAAGACATGGGGAGACACAGGGAGACATGGGGAGACACAAGGAGGCATGGGGAGACACAGGGAGACACGGGGAGACATGAGGAGACACGGGGACACAGGGAGACACAGGGAGACATGGGGAGACACAGGGAGACACAGGGAGCCATGGGGAGACACAGGGAGACACAGGGAGACATGGAGAGACACAGGGAGACACAGGGAGCCATGGGGAGACACAGGGAGACACAGGGAGCTATGGGGAGACACAGGGAGACACAGGGAGACGTGGAGAGACACAGGGAGACATGGGGAGACACAGGAAGGCATGGGCAGACACAGGGAGACACAGGGAGACAAAGGAAGGCAAGCGGAGACACAGGGAGACATGGGGAGACACAGGCAGACAAGGGGAGACACAGGAAGACATGGGGAGACACAGGGAGACATGAGGAGACATGAGGAGACACGGGGACACAGGGAGACACAGGGAGACACAGGGAGACACAGGGAGACACAGGGAGCCATGGGGAGACACAGGGAGACATGGGGAGACATGGAGAGACACAGGGAGACGTGGAGAGACACAGGGAGACGTGGAGAGACACAGGGAGACATGGGGAGACACAGGAAGGCATGGGCCGACACAGGGAGACACAGGGAAACCCAGGAAGGCAAGCGGAGACACGGGGAGACATGGGGAGACACAGGCAGACAAGGGGAGACACAGGAAGACATGGGGAGACATGAGGAGACACGGGGACACAGGGAGACACAGGGAGACATGGGGAGACACAGGGAGACACAGGGAGCCATGGGGAGACACAGGGAGACGTGGAGAGACACAGGGAGACATGGGGAGACACAGGAAGGCATGGGCAGACACAGGGAGACAAAGGAAGGCAAGCGGAGACACAGGGAGACATGGGGAGACACAGGGAGATATGAGGAGACACAGGGAGGCATGGGGAGACACAGAGAGACGTGGGGAGACACAGGGAGACATGAGGAGACACAGGGAGGCATGGGGAGACACAGAGATACGTGGGGAGACACAGGGAGACATGAGGAGACACAGGGAGATATGAGGAGACACAAGGAGACATGGGGAGACACAGGGAGGCATGAGGAGACACAGGGAGATATGAGGAGACACAGGGAGGCATGGGGAGACACAGAGAGACGTGGGGAGACACAGGGAGACATGAGGAGACACAGGGAGATATGAGGAGACACAAGGAGACATGGGGAGACACAAGGAGACATGGGGAGACACAGAGAGACGTGGGGAGACACAGGGAGACATGAGGAGACACAGGGAGATATGAGGAGACACAAGGAGACATGGGGAGACACAGAGAGACGTGGGGAGACACAGGGAAGGCATGGGGAGACACAGGGAACCATGAGGAGACACAGGGGGACATGGGGAGACACAGGGAGCCATGGGGAGACACAGGGAGCCATGGGGAGACACAGGGAGGCAAGGGGAGACACAGGGAGACATGGGGAGACACAGGGAGACATGGGGAGACACAGGAAGACAAGAGGAGACACAGGGAGACATGGGGAGACACAGGGAGCCATGGGGAGACACAGGGAGACACAGGGAGACACAGGGAGCCAAGAGGAGACACAGGGAGGCATGGAGACACAGGGAGACACGAGGAGACACAGGGAGACACAGGGAGACATGGGGAGACATGGGGAGACACAGGGAGACACAGGGAGACACAGGGAGCCATGGGCAGACACAGGGAGACACAGGGAGGCAAGGGGAGACACAGGAAGACACAGAGAGACATGAGGAGACACAGGGAGACATGAGGAGACGGGAGGACGGCAGGGAGAAACAGAGAGGTGAGCGGAGGTGAAGTGAGACACAGAGAGACAAAGGGAGGCAATCGGAGACGCGGCGAGGTAAGGGGAGGTCAGAGGAGCAACAGGGAGACGAGGCGACGCACAGAGAGGCACGTGGACGCGCGGGGAGGACTCGCAGAGATGGACGGTGGAACAGAGATGCAACACAAGTCCAAGTACATATTGAACACAACGTCATCCGCAATTCGCCCCTAAGTGGCGGTGTGTCTTCAACTCGGCGCACGTGCAAAGCAAGGTGCACTGTGAGGCTAAAGGGGGTTTTTTTTAGAAGGCTCGCGACAGAACCAGGTGCTGTGGGTTAACAAGCCGAGGCGATTGGCAGATGCACCACCTAACATTCAGGCACGCGCAAAAAACTCAGCACACGCAGACTGCTAGGGCAAAGGCTGTTTAGCGAGCACTTATTAAGGCTGGCACCTCAACAAACAAAAAACAAAAACATGAACAAAAAACATCTTAAAGTGAATATGTGACTAAGTGCAAACAGAAAATCCAAGAAAAGACAGCAAAATATTGCAGAAAAAGTCACCGTACACCAACGCTGTGTGCAAAAATCCCAGTGGGATGCAAGTCAAACAACAACAACCACAAGACAACTTAGATTAAGGCCATCAGTCTAACTCTGTACTACAACAAACAAACATGGCCAAACCAATACACTTTTCGAAATCACCTAAATAAAGCCATGAAAGCAATGAAACAGTGATCATAGTCACGATGGAGAAAATTAGAATAATAAAATAAAATAATGAAAATACAAATAACTTAATTAAATCATTTTTATTTTATTTTTATTTCTATTATTTTATATTTTCACCTCGTGACTTTACCGAAAGAACCCAAGAGTAAGAATCCTTGCGGTCACGAAAATTTCAAATCTAGAATTAAGTGGCGTGCCAATATGTACACACCGTACCAGGTACTCATGTACGGCTGAGTCAACCTATAGGAGACCGAGTAGATTCTTTGCATCGTGATGATGCCGATAACACAAATCGGGATAAAACTGGAGAGAAATGACAACAGTAAGACACAAACACACGTAGGTTTTTTACTTTTACAGACGCATACACATACACACAGACGCACCCGGCCAACAGGGTTAAGTTCCCGCTCACGGGGCTAACATACGTGGCGAGTGATATTTCAACCGCCTCTGGGCATCATCATCCCCTACTCTTCAACAAACCCATAGTTCGCCAGGCTACGAACTATGGGCCAAATAACCCTTCATCCAGCAGTGGAATGACACAAAAGGCGCAGCAAACGATTGCGTGTAACTGCCTCTGGTCGCCATGCTCACAGTTGCTCCCATTGTTACGACACTGCCAATCCCTCTAGCCACACTATAGCTGCAGTCTCCCCGGGGAGAGAGAGAGAGGGGAGGAGATGGAGGGGGAGGAGGAGGAGAGAGAGAGAGAAGTTGCGTGTTCTGTCTGCCACCTGCGTAGGTCAATGCAGGGTCGGCCATTGTGAAAGAAAGTATCCAAGTAAGTTATACGCGGAGGGTGAGAGGGGTGGGTTTGGGGTAGAGGAGTGGAAAGAAGGGCCGTGATGTGGGGGAGTGAAAGACAGGGAGAGACGGTGAAAAGTGACTAGGAGAGAGAGGGTGATGCAGCACTTGTCGTAGTTAAAAAAAAATAATATAAAACAAAACAAAAACGAAATGATGAACGAAGCAAAGTGCCGACTACACCGAGCATCTTCTTGTTTCCTCTATTCATGGAGAGACACAGAGAAACATGGGGAGACACAGGGAGACATGGGGAGACACAGAGAAACATGGGGAGACACAGGGAGACATGGGGAGACAAGGGGAGACACAGGGAGACAAGGGGAGACACAGAGAAACATGGGGAGACACAGGGAGACATGGGTAGACACAGGGAGACATGGGGGGACACAGGGAGACAAGGGGAGACACAGGGAGACGTGGAGAGACACAGGGAGACATGGAGAGACACAGGAAGGCAAGGGGAGACACAGGGAGACATGGGGAGACACAGGGAGACATGGAGAGACACAGGAAGGCAAGGGGAGACACAGGGAGACATGGGGAGACACAGGGAGACATGGGGAGACACAGGGAGTCATGGGGAGACACAGGGAGACACCGGGATGCAAGGGGAGACACAGGGAGAAATGGGGAGACACAGGGAGACATGGGGAGACACAGGAAGGCAAGGGGAGACACAGGGAGACATGGGGAGACAGGGAGACATAGGGAGACACGGGGATGCAAGGGGAAACACAGGGAGAAATGGGGAGACACAGGGAGACACGGGGATGCAAGGGGAGACACAGGGAGAAATGGGGAGTCACAGGGAGACATGGGGAGACACAGGGAGACAAGGGGAGACACAGGGAGACAATATAATGGCACGAGAAAGGAGAGACGGAGACACAGACTCATGTACAGGGACAAAGACTAAGACACGTGTAGAGAAACACTCAACACGCACGGACAGACGTGCACGCAGTCAAAATCACACGCACAGACACTCAATCACGCAAATGACACTCGCCCTCAGTCCGATGCAGACACACACTCGCGTAAAAAAATATTCTTACGTAGACAAACGCTCGCTTGCAAACTCCCGCAACACTCGCACACGCTCACTCACACGCGCGCGCACGCCCGCCATTCGCCACTAAGTGACGGCGACATCGCCACGGCGCCTGTGCCAGGCCAGGTGCACTTTGAGGCCACCACGTGAAGTGTCGAAGGCTCGCTGACGAAAGGTCACGGGACAGGCCCAGCATGTGCCATGGGTTGGCTGACTGAGATAACTGGCCGATGTACCAGCTGTACCCCCTACTGTGCCCACTTTCTACATCTTCTTGGTTCTTTCGGTAAAGTCACGTAGAATTTTTGTTTTTTTTACCTGAAGACTTTGCTTGTGATGCAATCGAAATGTCGTGAGAATTATTTCATTATGTTTTATTTTTATTATTTTAATATTTCCATTCTAAGTGGCTTTACCGAAAGAACCAAAAAGATAAATCCCTGCAGTCACGAAAGCTTTCAATCGAAACTTTCTGCATTTTAGCCGCCCGGCACTCGGCTCATTGTTGTGAACGCCGCTCCTCCGCCCTCTGTTGTTGCTGCAAAACGACTGCCTCCAACTGCTGAGTAGCGTCCTTCACGAGCCTCCTCCATCGAGGCCTCCATAGACAGACACACATTCACCCACACGGAAACCCTCACTTGCAGTGCCAAGCACTCTCCCTCATACACAAAAGACAAAGATCCCCCGTGTAGCCTTAACATAATGTTGGGGCAAGTGCTGTTAGCGAGTAACACCTATGAAGGCCGGGACGGTAAACGAGGGGGTGGGTGGCCAGCACCACGCCCGGTCGCCTTTGTCTCCCCAGCGGCGATATCTACTACACACCGCACCAGGTACTCATTTGAGGCTGAGTCGACCTAGGGGAGACCCATGACCACTTGAGATAATCGTCAACCGGTGTTGGCCGTGAGAGGGAATCGAACTCGGGTCGTCGGGTTCGTAGCGCAGCGTAGCGCTAACCGCTGCACTACCGCTCCCTCATACACCCTCACATAGACACACTCGCACACTCATTCTCAACACATACACCCTCACGCACACTATCACTCACACACATACACTTTCCCGTACACACACACACACACTCCCTGGCTCACGCACACTCTCTCTCACACACACAGGGAGCGTGAGAGAGGCTATGGGAGCTCATGGAAGTCACAGCGCTCAGAGATGAAAGCTTCCAATGACATCGAGAGCTCGGAGTGAGGGGAGAGAGAGGGGTGAGACAGAAGTAAGGGAGAGGCGAGAGGGGGAGAGAGATACGTGAAAGAGAGGGGGGAGAGAAGAGAGAGGAGAGAGGAGAGAGGACAGAGCGAAGTGAGTAGAGCTACACATGGAACTCGGAGCTGATGTAAAACTATATTTTATTTTACAAGGAAAGTCCCACTGATCTATGTAGCTCTTTTTCAGAAGTGACCTGGCAATCACAAATGCTAGCTCAACGAAGCTGCTTATCACATGGACATTTTTGCAGCAGCAGCCAATGCTCGAAACACTGCGACGTTGATTCCAAATGTGGAGGGATAAAACCAGAGGACCTGGAGAAAAGTCCACGCGACCACGGGTAGAACATACAAACTCCAAATATGCAGACGTTAGGATCGGGAACAAAACCACGACCTCCTATATACCATATCCTTAGGTTTTTGTCGGTAAAGTCACGTAGGTAAAACATTAAAATTAATAAAAGTAAAATAAAAAATAAAAAAAAATCACGACGTTTCGGAGGCAACACAAGCTTCCGTCTTCAGGTGGAACCGTCACAGCCACGACAGCTGTAATCAAGTAAATGAGAGATCGCAGGAGCTACCACTCCGTTTATATAATGGTTGGAGAAGGTGGTATACCAGGCGAGGCAGTCAACATCCCACCATTTTGGCGTCGTGAACCTAACACTGACCCTGACCCTTGCTGCTGATGTACATATGAACTAGAGTGGTTAAATAATTTAAAACCGTGAAAAGCCAGTTAACCATTTTGCCGCGAGTATACAATTGCCTCCGGCAGTCAAAAGCGACCGACAACATTTCGATGTTTAACTGAGAAACGAAGACAGCCGTGGCATTGATGGCGAGCGGTAGTGCTGGACTTGCCACGCAGAGGGGTGCCCGGTTCGATTCCATCTCCCCCGCCTCCCCCCCCGCCTCTCTCGCCTCCGTGCACACAGAAGTATAAGTGGGCTCAAAACTGCCACCTTTTTTTCACAAGGAGTCATGTTTGCATAGACCACAATACCTGCAGTCGTATTGCAAAAAAAAAACATAACTCTGATAATGTATGTGCACTGACCTTCAAGTTGATTGGTCCACACAGCCGAGACAGCTTTCCTTAGAGCCTAGTCTCACATGGTGTTGGACCAGATGACGCCAAAAGGCGCACAACTCAAAGACAATGCACCATCAGAGTATGAGAGTTTGGGTGAAGCATTTACACCATTGGAACCTCATTTGCCAGTAAAACATATGATAATTGTTTTTTTACCCTTTTATCTCAGGTGTGGACCAATCAACTTCAAGGACAGTGCATACATTATCAGAGTTATGTTTTTTGTTTGCATTACGACTGCAGGTATTGTGGTCTATGCAAACATGACTCCTTGTAAAAAAAGGTGTCAGTTTTGTTGCCAGATTAAAAGGGTAAAAAACCAATTATCATATGTTTCTACTGGCAAATGAGGTTCCAATGGTATAAGTGGGCTCTCACCACGGCTGGTCTATGATCGGCAGGTCGCGCGTGGTCGTGGTGGTGTGGGTAGCGCCTACCTCATCCAACACGCCCCGGCTAGCATAGAAGAGGAGGCCAAGATACATACCCCTTAGAGATGCTTCTAGTGGAGGCATGCAAACATAATTTCAGACCTTTATCTTTTAGTTACCCATGATAACGAAAGAGCCTGGGACCTGCCGCCGTGCCATTTGTACTTCGTGTGCCTGTCAATGAGTGCATTGATGACGCAAATGATGCTGGAATCGATTTCGGGTTCCATACTTTCAGAACTAATAATCACTTCTGCAAACGGTTACTGAGAGGAGGAGAGTAAGGGGAGAGAGATAGAAGGGCTGCGTGCAGAACGAGAGAGAGCGAGAGAGAGAGCGAGAGAGTGAGCGAGAGAGTGAGCGAGAGAGTGAGCGAGAGAGTGAGCGAGAGAGTGAGCGAGAGAGTGAGCGAGAGAGTGTGCGAGAGAGTGAGCGAGAATGTGAGCGAGAGAGTGACCGAGAGAGTGAGCGAGAGAGTGAGCGAGGGAGTGAGCGAGAGAGTGAGCGAGAGAGTGAGCGAGAGAGTGAGAGAGAGAGTGAGCGAGAGAGTGAGCGAGAGAGTGAGCGAGAGAGTGAGCGAGAGAGTGAGCGAGAGAGTGAGCGAGAGAGTGAGCGAGAGAGTGAGCGAGAGAGTGAGCGAGAGAGTGAGCGAGAGAGTGAGCGAGAGAGTGAGCGAGAGAGTGTGCGAGAGAGTGAGCGAGAATGTGAGCGAGGGAGTGACCGAGAGAGTGAGCGAGAGAGTGAGCGAGGGAGTGAGCGAGAGAGTGAGCGAGAGAGTGAGCGAGAGAGTGAGAGAGAGAGTGAGCGAGAGAGTGAGCGAGAGAGTGAGCGAGAGAGTGAGAGAGAGAGTGAGCGAGAGAGTGAGCGAGAGAGTGAGCGAGAGAGTGAGCGAGAGAGTGAGCGAGAGAGTGAGCGAGAGAGTGAGCGAGAGAGTGAGCGAGAGAGTGAGCGAGAGAGTGAGCGAGAGAGTGGGCGAGAGAGTGAGCGAGAGAGTGAGCGAGAGAGTGAGCGAGAGAGTGAGCGAGAGGTGGGGGTTTTTACATAAAGCTAAGTTTTAAAAAAAAATTACGAAATGATGAACGAAGCAAAGTGCCGAATACACCGAGCATCTTCTTGTTTCCACTGATCGTAAAAAAAAGAGAGAGGGAAGAGACAGAGAGGGTGGAAGAAGAGAGAGGGAGAAGTGGCAGAGAGCGAGGGGAGAGAGACAACATGAGGGGTGAGAGGCAGAGCCGCAATGTTTTTGACCTAGCGATCACAAATGACAGCTTAACAGAAGGGCTGATCACGTTGAAATAAAAATTCGCTAAATAATCTAAATGCACGTTGTTGATTCTAAACGTGGGGAGACAAACCGAAGGACCCGGAAAAAATCCACGTGACCACGGGGAGAGATAAACACGCAAACTCCAACATCTCCTAGCCACCGTGATGATGATGATGAGAGAGAAACAAGCACAACTCCAAATATACAGCAGCAGACGCCAGGGTCGGGATCGAACCCGCGACCTCCTGTACACCAGGCGAGGTAGTTAACATCTCCTAGCCACCGTGATGATGATGAGAGAGAGAGACACGCAAACCCCAAATATACAACAACAGGCGTCAGGGTCAGGATCGAACCCACGATATCCTGTATACCAGGCGAGGTAGTTAACATCTCCTAGCCACCGTGATGATGATGAGAGAGAGAGAGACACGCAAACTCCAAATATACAACAGCAGGCGTCAGGGTCGGGATCCAACCCACGACCTCCTGTACACCAGACGAGGTAGTTAACATCTCCTAGCCACCGTGGCGCCCCAATAGACTGCGGCAGCAGAGGAGAGTGAGGGCTGGTCATTGTGAACCTCCCACTGGGCCAGGTCAGGGGGCGACGGCTGCGAGAGATTCGAGACCGGAGCTAAGTGTGGAGTTGGCAACGCTCACTTCGAGAGGGGGGGGTGGGGGAAGAGGGGGGGGGGTGGAAGGAGAGCGAGGGAGGGGGGGAGACACAGGGAGGTGATGGGTTAGAGCAAAGGGAAGAAGGTGATGGTGGGAAGAAGAGGGGGGAGAAGTAATGAGAGTTAAGGGAGGGAGGGGAGAGAAGGGGGAGAGTGGGAGATGATGGGTGGATGGAGATGGAAGATGGGGGGGGGGGAGAGAGGAGGGGGAGGGATATGATGGGGGGAGAAGGGAGAGAGGGGTGGAGTAAGACGATGGGTGGAGAGGGACGGGAGGGAGGGGGCGGAGGGATTTGATTATAGCCAAGCCACCACTGCTCTTCCGCCCGTGATGAAAGTGAGAGAGGGAGAGAGAGAGGGAGAGAGGGAAGAATGAGAGAGTAGTGTAAGGGAGTCAAGGAGGGAGAAGGGGGGGGAGTAGGGATGGGGAGAGGGGTGGGGAGAGAAAGAGAGGTGGGGAGAGTGGGGGGGGGGAGAGAGAGATGGGGGGGAGAGAGGGGGGGGGGTAGGAAGAAGGGGGGGCAGAGGGGTGGGGAGAGAGAGACACAGGTAGACACAGGTTTGATGTCCTCACCTCCAGTGACTGCAAAGAGGATTCATTTACACGAGCACAGGAGATAGATTTACGCGCACACACGCACACGTGGACACGCACGCACACACACACATATACATAAAAACAAAGATCCCCCGTATAGCCTTGACACACTACTGAGGCAAGTACTCTTCGAGAGAAGCTACCTTTATTAAAACCTCGAAAGGGTAAAAGTGGCAAGCAACACACCCCACCACCTTTGTCTCCCCAGTGCTTATGTTTACCGACTCTAGCAGGTACTCGTTTAAGGCCGAGTTGACCCAGAGAAGGCCCAAGATCGGTCCATATATTTGTCAACGATGTTAGCCATGGTCGGGAATTGAACTCGGGTCGCTGGGTTCATAGTGCACTTCCACCCCATGTAAATGGTGTGCAGGAAATGCACAAAAACGATAAAACAACCACGACATCCATCATCACCATTCCACCACCAGTATTACCGTCATCCCCACCGCATATTACCAAAATTACCACAAATCACATTCATAATCACCATCATCATCATCACTGCATCGACCACCAACACATTTGCATTCATCACCATCATCTCCACCACCACCATCATCATCACCACCACCATCATCACCACCATCATCATAATCGCCACCATACAGCTTCAACAAATGTGCATCTATCAACATAATCTCCACCACCATGATCGTCATCACCGCATCCACCATCAACACAATCGCATTCATCACCATCATCTCCACCACCACCATCATCATCACCACCACCATCACCACCATCATCATAATCGCGACCATACACCTCCAACAAATGTGCATTTATCAACATAATCTCCACCACCGTGATCGTCATCACCGCATCCACCATCAACACAATCGCATTCATCACCATCATCTCCACCACCACCATCACCACCATCATCATAATCGCCACCATACACCTTCAACAAATGTGCATTTATCAACATAATCTCCACCACCGTGATCGTCATCACCGCATCCACCATCAACACAATCGCATTCATCACCATCATCTCCACCACCACCATCATCACCATCATCACCACCATCATCATAATCGCCACCATACAGCTTCAACAAATGTGCATTTATCAACATAATCTCCACCACCATGATCGTCATCACCGCATCCACCATCAACACAATCGCATTCATCACCATCATCTCCACCACCACCATCATCACCATCATCACCACCATCATCATAATCGCGACCATACACCTCCAACAACTGTGCATTTATCAACATAATCTCCACCACCATGATCGTCATCACCGCATCCACCATCAACACAATCGTATTCATCACCATCATCTCCACCACCACCATCATCATCACCACCATCACCACCATCATCATAATCGCCACCATACACCTCCAACAAATGTGCATTTATCAACATAATCTCCACCACCGTGATCGTCATCACCGCATCCACCATCAACACAATCGCATTCATCACCATCATCTCCACCACCACCATCATCACCATCATCACCACCATCATCATAATCGCCACCATACAGCTTCAACAAATGTGCATTTATCAACGTAATCTCCACCACCATGATCGTCATCACCGCATCCACCATCAACACAATCGCATTCATCACCATCATCTCCACCACCACCACCATCATCATCACCACCACCAGCACCACCAGCACCACCATTACATTGCCACACCCACTCCCACTCCCGCCACCATTGCAATCATCAGCACCCACCACCACAATCACACACCATCTCTCACATGTATTTATTTTGTCCGTGAGTAATACCGCGGGCGGGCGGGCGGGCGAGCGAGCGAGTGGCTTTCTGGGCTACGCCTGCCCGGGCAGGCTGGGTTTGGGAGCTCGTTTAATGTGGCGTTATTCCCAGCCTGTAATTTATAGCGAACCACAGCTCTTGAAAATTGTCAGCAGAGCCATGTGTGAATGTGGAATTGATGAGTAACAGGGTGGTGGTGGTGGTGGTGGTGTAGGGGAGGAGGAAGGTGGATGTAGATGGAACGTGGGGGGGGTGGTGGGGGTGGAATTGAGTTTATTCCCACATGTATATACAGTACATGCATATATACATACAGGTGTGCACACACACACGCACGCACGCACACATGTGCGTAACTAAAAGTGTCTGTCATAGACACACGTATGCATACCCCTACAAATGTATAATACAAACATGCCCGTATTTTGATGTATTTACGCACGCATAATTGTGTACGCATAAAATGCATACGCACGTACGCATAAACACATTAATGCGTTTATACATAAGCACGCGTGTATACGTAAAACAATCAATGTCGACTAGCACACACACACAAACAACCTCTATTTTCCAACACACGTGTGTACATGTATATGCACAGCAATACGCAACATTAATATCCCTATACATTGAGCAAGAGGTCCCATGCATTTCGATTTAAAGCTTCTTTCGTGACTGCAGGGATTCATCTTCTTGGTTCTTTCGGTAAAGTCACGTAGAAGGGAAATAATAAAATAATAAAAATAAAACATGATTAAATTTCGATTTAAAGCTTTCGTGACTGCAGGGATTCATCTTCTTGGTTCTTTCGGTAAAGTCACGTAGAAGGGAAGTAATAAAATAATAAAAATGAAACATCATAAAATAATTCTCACGACGTTTCGGCCACAACACCTGAGGACGGCTGCTTGCGTTGTGGCCGAAACGTCGTGATAATTATTTTATTATGGTTTATTTTTATTATTTTATTATTTCCCTTCTACGTGAATTTACGGAAAGAACCAAGAAGAAGGTTCCATGTAGTCGACACAGGCTGTTGGGGCAAGTGCCGTTCGTGAGCGGAGCCTGAACCCCGTGACCCCAGCAGTGCCGACAGTGCGACACGGCCATCGCGAATCCCCTTGACACGGCCGTCGTGAACCTCTGTACCCGGTCCAAATTAAAAAAAATTACTTGCAAATAACTCCGTTGGGGTTAAGCCTCGCAACGTCTGCCCCTTCGTGCGAAACTACTGGCAACCATCTTCTTGGTTCTTTCGGTAAAGTCACGTAGAAGGGAAGTAATAAAATAATTAAAATAAAACATAATACAATAATTCTCATGACGTTTCGGCCACAACGCAAGCAGCCGTCCTCAGGTGAAGACCAGGTCTGTCGCTCCAAGCGTGGTGTTGTTTCATTCAGACGCTGTCTCCCCGACAGACCTGGTCTTCACCTGAGGACGGCTGCTTGCGTTGTGGCCGAAACGTCGTGAGAATTATTTTCTCATGTTTTATTTTTATCATTTTATTACTTCCCTTCTACGTGACTTTACCGAACGAAACCAAGAAGATGAATCCCTGCAGTCACGAAAGCTTTAAATCGAAACTACTGGCAACCATGTCCGCGAAACTCAGCAGCGCCTTGCTCCTCCATGGTAGGCCTGCACTATGCGAACGACAGGGCGATTACCAATCATGCTCGGTCGGTATTTTATTGTTGCTACTACCTCTTGAGCGCGTCGCTGGCGAGATAGGAGTCCACGGAAATGCCAGTCTGGCCCGGCGGGCACGTGAACCAGGGCACCCATGGGAAGTCGAAGGACCCCTCGGGGCGACGGTGTCCCGCGAAGGTTGGGGAGACGGGGGGCGTGAGAGACAGGGCCGTGTCTTGAGACATCATCTGTGAAACGCAAGAGGTCAAGGTCAATAGGTCATCGCAGTTCAACGCAGCACCCTGCCGTCACCTTGTTTTTGCCGAGTCGCGCAGTTTCGCCCATTCGCAGATCTGCTCTCCACCACCACCACCACCACCAACCACCGCCATCTGGCTTTGGGGGTCTTCCCCTTGTTAAGCAGTGGACACGTCCTTTCAAGGATCGCTCTTGCAGTCTTATCGTCACCACCGTCTCGGTACCACTCCAATGCCTGCTTTGAACCCATTCCTGCGGAGGGAGGTGG
Source organism: Lampetra planeri (assembly GCF_965212315.1). Classification (NCBI taxonomy): domain Eukaryota; kingdom Metazoa; phylum Chordata; class Hyperoartia; order Petromyzontiformes; family Petromyzontidae; genus Lampetra; species Lampetra planeri. The sequence goes on from NC_136163.1 coordinate 2,451,732, forward strand.
TAGGAATGTTGGGTTGCTCGGTCAATGGCCTGCAGGGTCAACGGCGGCGTGGTGTATTCCGCAAATATGGCCGACTGTGAGGGCGGGCACAAGCCGGCGTGAGTAGGTTAAACGTTGAGTTTTATAAGGGCACCACAGGGTGACCAGCCCCTCCCCACCCAGCCCCACCCCTCCCACCCAGCCCCTCCCCACCCTCCCCACCCAGCCCCTCCCTCCCCACCCAGCCCCTCCCTGCACAACGGACGGACACAATAATCCCCGGTGGGCTGGTAGAACCAGGTGGTTCCTACCAGTATAACCAGTCTTCCTCCACCCTGCACCTGTGTCCTATCCATCACCCCCCCCCCCCGCGCCCTCTTCCTCATCACATCTACAATGCTTTGCCACCACGTTCTATTGAGAACCTAAAAGTTCATCTTCTTGGTTCTTTCGGTAAAGTCACGTAAAATGGAAATAATAAAATAATAAAAATAAAACATCATAAAATAATTCTCACGACGTTTCGGCCGAATTTATTACTTCCCTTCTACGTGACTTTACCGAAAGAACCAAGAAGATGAATCCCTGCAGTCACGAAAGCTTTAAATCGAAATTTTATGATGTTAAATTTTTATTATTTTATTATTTTACTTCTACGTCACTTTACCGAAAGAACCAAGAAGATGAATCCCTGCAGTCACGAAAGCTTTAAATCGAAATTTTATGATGTTTTATTTTTATTATTTTATTATTTCCCTTCTACGTGACTTTACCGAAAGAACCAAGAAGATGAATCCCTGCAGTCACAAAAGCTTTAAATCGAAATTTTATGATGTTACATTTTTATTATTTTATTATTTCCCTTCTACGTGACTTTACCGAAAGAACCAAGAAGATGAATCCCTGCAGTCACGAAAGCTTTAAATCGAAACCTACAAGTTGCTACCCTCGCTCGCTCAACGGTGGTCAGTCGTCCCCTGATCACACGTCCATCGCTACTTCCACGGTTACCGTTCCTGTGCATATCCACTCTCGTGTTGACGACTCAATCTTTCAGACCGATTCGTCTCATCCACACACGGCGTTCAACCACCATCACCACACTGCAGGTCACAATAACACACCCTCCATCTATCTTCTCTCTCACACTCAACCACTACCTCGCCCCACTCTTTTAGGTCACAGCACTTTTCTGCGTTTCCCCTCGCACCTCTTTCACTTTGGAATTCCCTTCCATGCTCCTCTCTTCTCAAAATCTGGTGCAATGAGTATGCATACTCTTAGTTTTTTCGGTAAAGTCACGTAGGTAAAAAAATGGAATAAAAATTAATAAAAATAAAAGAATAAAAATCACGACGTTTCGGAGGCAACACAAGTCTCCGTCATCAGGTGGGACCGTCACAGCCAGATTTGCTGTATCAGGTGAGTCCCACCTGATGACGGAGACTTGTGTTGCCTCCGAAACGTCGTGATTTTTATTATTTTATTAATTTAAATTCCATTTTTTACCTACGTGACTTTACCGAAAAAACTAAGAATATGAATCCTTGCAGTCACGAAAGCTTCAAATCTAGAAGCAATGACTATGCTCAATTCAAGAAAAGTGTCGCCGCTCATCTGTTTGCGATACTAACAGCGCCTTTGTTACCGGCCGCTTTGCGTCTTCGCCTTCGAGGCCTGTGCTCACCAACTATGATTTAAAAACAAAAATAACAGGTAAGAACCAAGCAACTCAATACACAGGACCTCCCGGAAAAACCCTCTTGAGGGGCTAGGTAAGCCTTCGCCGTATATGCGAGTATATTTTTTAAATCCTTTATATTAAGTTCACTTGCTTGCTTGCTTGCGCGCTTACGACCGTGCAAATCTTTCGGTCGTTTTTTTAACCCACTTCCCGTGATCCAATCGAGCTGACATTTTGCGCACAGACTCGTTGTGCGTGACAATTTATTTTCGTGAAAATTTTTTTCCAAAAATGTTCTACATTTTAGGAAAAATAAATTATATTTAATTACCAATTGCTTAATGGTGGCAGGCAATCATCTGACCCATAGGTGGCAGCCATCTCAAGCCAGAGGACGAGAGGACTCTAGCCGCCACGCATATAAAGGATTTATAGTGAAAAACTTTGTTTTTACGGGTTAATTTGTATCCATTGATTTGCTTCAAATGCCAACCACCATCACGACAAGCACGGTGTGAAGGCTGCCACCGATATCCAGCCTGCAGTGCCTGCCAATGGCCACCACAGGGCTTCGTCTGTGTGCCAATTAGGGATCGTGGCTGGAGTTATACACAGAGATTAACTCAATTAATCCGCACACGGGAGTCAAGGCCCAAAGAGAGAGAGCTGTGTGAGCGAGAGTTACAAAGTGTGCAGTGTAGACGACCAAGGGTCTGAACAATCAATACCGCTCTATGATATGTGTCTGAATATAATTAAACAAGCAACACACACACACACATACCACACGTGGCGCTTACATAGAGTATGAAGGTAAAGGTGCAGCTGGGCATTGAGCAAATTCTGGAGAAATGTCCTCCACTAGAGGGAGCTCTAGACAGCATCTCCAGAGGATAACCCCCAATTATTTCAAGACGTCTTGAGAGGAAGTTGAATTACCCACACTTCATCTCACCACATGCAACATACCGATTGACTACGCTACAAGGCAAGGGCAAATTTCGTTTTAAAGCTTTCGTGACTGCAGGGATTCATATTCTTGGTTCTTTCGGTAAAGTCACGTAGAAGGGAAATGAAAAAAGAATAAAAATAAAACAATACAAATTAATCACGACGTTTCGATTGCAACACAAGCAATCGTCATCAGGTGTGAAAACCACAGCAAGAAAATTTGCCGCCACTTTTTTACAATTTGCTTGCAGTGGTTTTCACACCTGATAATGATTGCTTGTGTTGCAATCGAAACGTCGTGAGAATGTAATAGTTTTATTTGTGTTATTTTAGTATTTCGCTTCTACGTGACTTTACCGAAAGAACCAAGAATAAGGCCAATGGAGACTCAGGTTGAATCTATGAGCCTCAGACATTAAACTTTAATCATAGAGCAACCTCTGTGATCATGTAAACAAAGTATATTTGAGTAGTCGTCCTATATTAAATCATACCAGTGTAGTGCATGATACACCCAGCAAAGATATGCATTACAAGTTCTTAACCATTGAAATTGTCATTCGGTGTTCAATTATTTATGCGGGATATAACTTAAGTGAATTGCAAGCGATCTGGAATTCTTACTATTAGTTTCCAACTACTATTTTAAAGTTTTATTTTTGATTTTACCAGGTAAGGCCCACATTCCTGCGGAGGGAGCTGGTAGGAACGTTGGGTTGCTCGGTCAATGGCCAGGGTCAACAGCGGCGTGGTGTATTCCGCAAATATGCCCGACTGTGAGGGTGGGCACAAGCCGGCGTGAGTAGGTTAAACGTTGAGTTTTATAAGGGCACCACGGGGTGACCAGCCCCTCCCCACCCAGCCCAACCCCTCCCACCCAGCCCCAAACCCTCCCCACCCAGCCCCTCCCTCCCCACCCAGCCCCTCCCTCCCCACCCAGCCCCTCCCTGCACGACGGACAGACACAATAATCCCCTGTGGGCTGGTGTAACCAGGAGGTTCCTACCAGTATAACTCTTTTTCAGAAGCGACCTGGCCACAAATGATAGCTCAACTTAGTGGCTTATCAGGTGGAAAATTACATCAGCCAAATATTAATTAAAAAAAGGTTTTTTGGGTCAGATCGCGTTATTTATAAGTGTCGTAACCCTCCACCACCCGACACGGCCAAACAGTAAAAAAAAAAAGTGTCACGTTGACAAAAGAGTTCACTACTTTAGCCCACGGGTGTGTTGAAGAGTGAATCAACATCGTTTACAATTGTGAGTACGACGTTTCGCTGGTAATTACATCAACCAGCATCGTCGGGCAATTTGCCAGAATGGTGAAGCCCTCCACTCGCTCCCGGTCTTAAATAGAGCAGCAGCAGGGTGACGTCATCATTTAACCCAAATCTGGTGCAGTGATTTGAGGCGGGGAGGGTATTGTAATTCTATAACACTGGTCAATACACTTTTTTCTGGCATAAGCTATTCCAACGGGTTTAATGTAATTTTGGGGTGCCGATTCCAAATCTGGCATCAGTTTTTGTCTATCACGTCAGGTTTTTGAGATATCAAATATTGCATTTTCAATAAAAACTGAAGAAAAATATTAAATAAATGTGGATATCTACATAAAATGATATTATAAACGCACTATCCTAAAAATACAGCACCATATTTTAACACTAAAGCAGTCGCTGACTCGCAACAACTTGCAATCATAAGTGACAGAGTTAATTTCGGCTAAAATCAATGAAAATGGGGGTATGCCGATAGCATAAAAATTAACCCGTAAAAACAAAGTTTTTCACTATAAATCCTTTATATGCGTGGCATCGGTTTAATTGTATTATTCATTTCTGTTTTTCTTGAATAAGAGTTGAATTTTTATCACATTGGTATTTGAAATTAAATATGAAAAAAAAAATTCCAAAAAAGTTTAACATTTTTTTCACGAAAATGCATTGTCACGCACAACGAGTCTGTGTGCAAAATGTCAGCTCGGTTGGATCACGGGAAGTGGGTTAAAAAACGACCGAAAGATTTGCACGGTCGTAAGCGCGCAAGCAAGCAAGTGAACTTAATATAAAGGATTTAAAAATGAGATGTGATCGAGCAAATCTGAGATCAGATTTGGAATCAGCACCTTGAAATTAGTCTAAAACAGCTGCAAAAGTCCAGGCCAGAAAAAAATGTTTTTTTTTTGTTGACCAGTGTAATAGATTGGTAATCATTCAATTGTTATTAATCAGTATTTGTTTCCCCTATAAGGAATTTTAATAATATATTTTATGTAATAATACGCTCCAAGGCCGCACGAAGCCGGTAGCTGTCAGAACAATTAACGTTATTTGTATTTCTCTCAATTTCAATGGATTCACTAATTAGTCTTAGCCAGTAATAATTAGTTTTACGTAACACTTCTAACGTTATCAAAATCAATCGAGTGTCCTTGTTGACAAGCACGCTCTCTAACCGCGTGATGTCGATTCTAAATTATGGAGGGAAAAACCGGAGGACCCAGAGACAAATCAACGCGACCACGGGGAGAGAGACACGCAAACTCCAACATCTCCTAGCCAACGTGATGATGATGATGAGAGACACGCAAACTCCAACATCTCCTAGCCAACGTGATGATGATGATGAGAGACACGCAAACTCCAACATCTCCTAGCCAACGTGATGATGATGATGAGAGACACGTAAACTCCAACATCTCCTAGCCAACGTGATGATGATGATGAGAGACACGCAAACTCCAAATATACAGCAGCAGGCGTCAGGTTCGTGATCGAACCCACGACCTCCTGTACACCAGGCGAGGTAGTTAACATCTCCTAGCCACCGTGATGATGATGAGACACGCAAACTCCAAATATACAGCAGCAGGCGTCAGGTTCGTGATCGAACCCACGACCTCCTGTGTACCAGGCGAGGTAGTTAACATCTCCTAGCCACCGTGATGATGATGATGAGAGAGAGAGACACGCAAACTCCAAATATACAGCAGCAGGCGTCAGGTTCGTGATCGAACCCACGACCTCCTGTACACCAGGCGAGGTAGTTAACATCTCCTAGCCACCGTGATGATGATGAGACACGCAAACTCCAAATATACAGCAGCAGGCGTCAGGTTCGTGATCGAACCCACGACCTCCTGTGTACCAGGCGAGGTAGTTAACATCTCCTAGCCACCGTGATGATGATGATGAGAGAGAGAGACACGCAAACTCCAAATATACAGCAGCAGGCGTCAGGTTCGTGATCCAACCCACGACCTCCTGCACACCAGGCGAGGTAGTTAACATCTCCTAGCCACCGTGATGATGATGATGAGAGAGAGAGACACGCAAACCTCAAATATACAGCAGCAGGCGTCAGGGTCGGGATCCAACCCACGACCTCCTGCACACCAGGCGAGGTAGTTAACATCTCCTAGCCACCGTGATGATGATGATGATGAGAGACACGCAAACTCCAAATATACAGCAGCAGGCGTCAGGTTCGTGATCGAACCCACGACCTCCTGTACACCAGGCGAGGTAGTTAACATCTCCTAGCCGCCGTGATGATGATGATGAGAGAGAGAGACACTCAAACTCCAAATATACAGCAGCAGGCGTCAGGGTCGGGATGGAACCCACGACCTCCTGTACACCAGGCGAAGTAGTTAACATCTCTACATTACATTCGCTGGCCTTTCAATCACCAAACAATAAAATACATCGACATCATCAACAGCAATAATGAACATATCAGATGAACAACAATAATGTGTTATATTAACACCAACACCGATTTGTCAAGTCAACAATATCAATGACATGCCAATACCAACAGTGTGGACAACATTAATGTTTACACATTAAACACTACGTGGATAGGAATTACCAATTAGAGCTTATACAACTATTTAATCATAATCGAAGCCACTATATACATTATCCACAACCATAACCACATTAAAAACCACAACAGCAGCATTATAAAGTGCTCTATTTTATAAACCAGGGGTACAATTTACGTAGTTTTAACATCTAAAACTATAGGTGACGGAGCTTAAGTATCATGCAGATGTGCGGAAGATTTAAAAAGATTATATAAATTAATGACAATTTAAAATAGTACCGCAAACACAATGTACGGAGCGTATTAATCAATAATTGCATTGTAAGTGGATTTAAAGTTGCATATTAAAGCCGAGGCGTGATGGCCTGAAACCGTATACATGTTAATATAATACAATTATAAGCGTACGATGATGTTGTCTTGACAAGCATTTAACGTTCTATACGCTATTAGCATTTACATTGTGAACCTAACACTGCGTTTTGTTAACACTTTGCAAGCTCGTTTAGCTACTTTCTGTTTTTTTTTTAAAAGTACTTTGAAAACTGTTATAGACTAATAACGAGTAAGGCGGCACTGCGATTGTGCTGTACAGATAACGCAGAGTTCTGAGGTAAACTTTTACACGAACATTTATTCTCAGAAAACGTACGCGAACTCAAGTAAATAAACGAATAATTGGTAACAAATGTGTGCATTGTTGTTGTTAAGTGGTAAAAGGTGATAAAACTCGCTACGAACCCTTTAACCGATCGCCTTTCCGCTGTGGGAAACCCAAGAAACCGAACGCTTGTTTCCCGCGAAAAAAATCCGAACCGGGCGCCACTGCGCATGCGCGGTGAACGCGATTCTTACGTTCCCCACCACGCACTGCGCATGCGCCACGGTCTCAGGTTTCTTCCATCTCCTACAGGCCACGCCTCCCACACGAACCCGCCCACCACCTCGCAAGCCCCGCCCCCACACACCCGCAAGACCACGCCCCCAGTTCTACCGTTTGGATTAAAGAATCATAAATATCGATTTAAATCTTTCGTGACTGCAGGGATTCATCTTCTTGGTTCTTTCGGTAAAGTCACGTAGAAGGGAAATAATAAAATAATAAAAATAAAGTATAATAACATTTATTATGTTTTATTTTTATTATTAATAATAAAATAATAAAAATTCAACATTATACATTTTCTTGGTTCTTTCGGTAAAGTCACGTAGAATGGAAATAATAAAATAATAATAAAAAAATTAAACATTATACAATGTATTATGTTTTATTTTATTATTAATAATAAAATAATAAAATAAAACATAATAAAATGTATTATGTTTTATTTTTATTATTAATAATAAAATAAGAAAAATAAAACATAATAAAACGTATTATGCATTGTTTTTATCATTTTTTTTATTTCCATTCTACGTGGCTTTACCGAAAGAACCAAGAAGATGAATCACAATCTTGTATTTTGTTTAACTGCAGGAGGAATCCGATGCGCTCTAAAACCTTTTTTTCACAGATGTCCAGTAGGGGCACAGGGCAAGAACGTTAAAGGGGCCGTCCATAAATGACGTCACGCGATTTAGGACCATTTTTGACCTCCCCCCCCTCTTCGTCACACGACGTCACAAAGTCAGACCCCCCCTCAAATATGACGTCACAAAGCTCTGCCCCCCCCCCCCCCCCAAAATAAAACTTGCTTCAAATCGCTTTAAACTATTGTCATTGTAGTGCGTGTTTAATGTGGCGCTGCACTCTGATGTTGTAGGAGAAAACATTTATTAAAAAGTATATTTAATCAAGTAGAACGTGTTGTCTACGTTCATTTAAAGTTGCGCATTTTCATGTGACGTCACATTTCTCAAACCTCCCCCCCTCCCCATCGTCACACATCGTCACAAATGTCTGACCCCCCCCCCCCCCTAGGTGCGTGACGTCATTTATGGACTGCCCCTAAGCTCATTTGCAAGCGTGACCTCCATGGGATGTCACCAAGATAGTTCTCAACCCCTGTGAATAGTGCCCCCTACCTTACTACTATGATCACCGTTACATTGCTTTTATGGCTTCATTTATTTTGGTGATTTCGAAAACGTGTTTTGGTTTCGCCATGTTTGTTTGTTGTAGTACGGAGTTTGGAATGATGGCCTTAATCTAAGTTGTCTTGTGGTTGTTGTTGTTGTTGTTTGACTTGCATCCCACTAAGATTTTTGCACAGAGCGTTGGTGTACGCTGCTTTTTTTCCGGAAGATCTTTGCAGTTTTTTCCTGGATTTTTCTCTTTGCGCAAAGTCACATATTCACTTTAAGATGTTTTATTGTTCATGTTTTTAGTTTTTTGTTTGTTGCGGTTGCACCCGATTCATGAGCCGAATGGCTCACAGGGCTATACCAAATAAATGAAACTGAACTGAAACCTATTGGTCACCCCCGTGCCCCTTATGAATCCCAAAGTTTCTCCTACAAAGTCCCATCACAAGGGACAGAAACACAAACCAACGTTTATATTGCCCGCGTTGAAACGGCCGTACGCCGTATTGACCTGAACACTGAATTTCCCTGTATGGGGCCGTCCATAAATGACGTCACGCACCTAGGGGATGGGGGGGGGGGTCAGACATTTGTGACGATTTGTGACGAGGATGGGAGAAATGTGACGTCGCGTCAAAATGCGCAACTTTAAATAAATATAGAATTATTATAACAACACTAATTTTGATTAATTTTCATTATTAACTATTTGATTATTTAAATGTACTAAGGTCACCTTTTATTTATTCCATAGAGGAGCATTTTGCTTCTCCATGGGAGAATGAAGAAGTATACATTTTGAACATTTTTTTAAAATGATTTTTATTAAACATTTTGATTCTAATGATTCTACCAGGGCTTTTCATTCTGTCGAATAAATATGGGATTGTGATCATTGTACTTTCCATTTTGCCTCGTTCTCCTACAAAGTTTCCAGTATTTTTTTTGATAGTTATAATTACTTTTAATATTTTATAATTCTAAGATAATTTCAATATAATATTCTGAACATCTGCAATTTTAGTTAGACGTTGGATATTTTCAAGTGAATTTTATGCAAAATTTAAGCTTTCCAACGCCTTTTTTAATACGTGTTTTCTCCTACAACATCAGAGTGCAGCGCCACATTAAACACGCACTACAATGACAATAGTTTAAAGCGATTTGAAGCATGTTTAATTTTTTTGGGAAGGGGGAGGGGCAGAGCTTTGTGACGTCATATTTGAGGGGGGGGGGGTCTGACTTTTTGTGACGCCGTGTGACGAGGGGGGGTGAGGGTCAAAAATCATTCACAATCGCGTGACGTCATTTATGGACGGCCCCTAATGTACGTTTATGGGCGATAAGAGAACAGCATCCATCCATTAGCTCCGTGCATGTGTCTGCCTGTCTGTGACATGGGGTCATGATAACAATCGGGATGTGCTTCTGCGGCCGTCTGGAACGCTCTGCCTTCCCACATTAGGAAGCCATTGGGAGCTCTGACACTTTTAAATCACATTCCTGCGGAGGGAGCTGGTAGGAACGTCGGGTTGCTCGGTCAATGGCCAGGGTCAACGGCGGCGTGGTGTATTCCGCAAATATGGCCGACTGTGAGGGCGGGCACAAGCCGGCGTGAGTAGGTTAAACGTTGAGTTTTATAAGGGCACCACGGGGTGACCAGCCCCTCCCCACCCAGCCCCATCCCTCCCACCCCCCACCCAGCCCCACCCTCCCCACCCAACCCCTCCCCACCCAGCCCCTCCCCACCCAGCCCCACCCCACCCAGCCCCACCCCTCTTAACCCCCAACCCAGCCCCACCCTCCCCACCCAGCCCCTCCCCACCCTCCCCTACCCATTCAGCCCCTCCCCACCCTCCCCACCCAGCACCACCCCTCCCACCCAGCCCCACCCTCCCCACCCATGCCCTTCCCCTCTTCACCCAGCCCCACCCCTCCCATTTTTGGATGCACGACGGACGGACGGACACAATAATCCCCTGTGGGCTGGTGTCACCAGGTGGTTCCTACCAGTATCATCTAGATTGGCAAACTCACTTATTTAAAAGAGTTGTTTGTGTTTAGTTTGTTGTCCTTCCCTTGCACCTCCAGTAAGCGCGGTTGGCTAAGTATGGTGCAAAAGAAGTTCAACATACTACTTACTCATATACACACTCGTAAAGGTGGTGCGATATGAATAAAACTTTAATGTTAAGTCGTCTTCTTTCATCTTGTTGGTGCTTTCGGTAAAGTCACGTAGAATGGAAATAAAAAAAAATAATAATAAAATAATTCTCACGACGTTTCGGCCACAACGCAAGCAGCCGTCCTCAGGTGAAGAACAGGTCTGTCGTGAAGACAGCGTCTGTCATTCAGACTCTGCTTTCTCGACAGACCTGTTCTCCACCTGAAGACGGCTGCTTGCTTGTGGCCGAAACGTCGTGAGAATTATTTTATTGTTTTATTTGTATTATTTTATTATTTCCATTCTACGTGACTTTACCGAAAGAACCAAGAAGATGAATCCCTGCAGTCACGAAAGTTTTAAATCGAAACTTATTCTTCTTTCGTACAGCTGATGTCGATCACGAAATTGTAATCACATGGGCAATGGACACCCACGTGCTATCTGCCCATGGATCGTGATGATGGTGGTGATGATGATGATGATATACGGGGGATCTTTGTCTTTGTCTTACAAATTTACGATTCGTAATTGGGGTCGAGGTCACGAAATTAGTGTCGTTACACCGTCCTCCAACCGACGAAACCAATGAATATACTTTATTTACAAAAACAGAATCTCGATTTAAAGCTTTCGTGACTGCAGGGATTCATCTTCTTGGTTCTTTCGGTAAAGTAACGTAGAAGGGAAGTAATAAAACAATAAAAATAAAACATAATAAAATAATTCTCACTTTATTATGTTTTATTTTTATTATTGTATTACTTCCCTTCTACGTGACTTTACCGAAAGAACCAATAAGAAGAAAACCAGAATCGTTTAGAAACATACGTTTAGATAGGTTCTTATTATTATTATTATTATTTTGCTGATATAAATGTCCTACGTGATAAGCCACTTCGTTGAGCTATCATAAACGAAACTATTTAGTATATGCGAGTTTTATTTGACCAGCTAATGCCCCTCTGAGCTCTAGAAAGCTCATGTTCAGAAGCGACCCTGGATATCGCAAATAATCGCTCAACGACGTGGACGGTCATCATCATCATCACCACCTGGACATTCATAGCAGCAACAAACTCGAAACGCACGATTCTAAATGTGGAGGGGAAAACCCAGAGGACCCAGAGGAAAATCCACGCGACCACGGACAGAGAGAGACACGCAAACCCCAAATATACAGCAGCAGGCGTCAGGGTCGGGATCGAACCCACGCCCTCCTGTACACCAGGCGAGGTAGTTAACATCTCCTAGCCACCGTGATGATGATGATGAGAGAGAGACACGCAAACTCCAAATATACAGCAGCAGGCATCAGGGACAGGGATCGAACCCACGACCTCCTGTACACCAGGCGAGGTAGTTAACATCTCCTAGCCACCTGGTATACAGGCGTCAGGGTCGGGATCAAACCCACGTGTGTGATGATGTGAGTGTATGTTAGCGTGTGTATTTGTGTGTGCTCAAATGTGTGCTAGTGTGTGTGTTAGTGACTATTAGTGCGTGATAGAATGTGTGTCTTAGTATTGGTTAGTGTACGTTAGTGTGTGTGAGTGTGATGTATTCGTATGTGTGTATTTGGTCATGCGTGCGAGTGTGTGTGTGTGTTAGTGCGTGTGAGTGTGTGGTGTGAGTGTGTGGTGTGAGTGTGTGTGTGTTAGTGACTGTTAGTGCGTGATAGAATGTGTGTCTTAGTATTTGTTAGTGTACGTTAGTGTGTGTGAGTGTGTTGTATTCGTATGTGTGTATTTGGTCATGCGTGCGAGTGTGTGTGTGTGTTCGTGCGTGTGAGTGTGTGGCGTGAGTGTGTGTGCTGATGTGTGTTCGTGAATATTAGTGTGTGTGTGTTAGTATTTGGTAGTGTGTTAGTGTGTGTTAGTGTGTGCTAGTGATTGTTAGTGTGTGTGTGTTAGTGTGTGTGTGTTAGTGTGTGCTAGTGTTAGTGTGTGTTAGTGTGTGTGTGTGTTAGTGTGTGTTAGTGTGTGTGTTAGTGTGTGTGTGAGTGTGTGTGTTAGTGTGTGTGTGAGTGTGTGTGTTAGTGTGTGCTAGTGATTATTAGTGTGTGTGTTAGTGTGTGTGTTAGTGTGTTAGTGTGTGTGTGTTAGTGTGTGTGTGTTAGTGTGTGTGTGTTAGTGTGTGTGTTAGTGTGTGTGTTAGTGTGTGTGTTAGTGTGTGTGTTAGTGTGTGTGTTAGTGTGTGTGTTAGTGTGTTAGTGTGTTAGTGTGCTAGTGTGTGTGTTAGTGTGTGTGTGTTAGTGTGTTAGTGTGTTAGTGTGTTAGTGTGTGTGTTAGTGTGTGTGTTAGTGTGTGCTAGTGATTATTAGTGTGTGTGTTAGTGTGTGTGTTAGTGTGTTAGTGTGTGTGTGTTAGTGTGTGTGTGTTAGTGTGTGTGTGTTAGTGTGTGTGTGTTAGGGTGTGTTAGTGTGTGTGTTAGTGTGTGTGTGTTAGTGTGTGTGTGTTAGTGTGTGTGTCAGTGTGTGTGTTAGTGTGCTAGTGATTATTAGTTTGTGTGTTAGTGTGTCTATGTTAGTGTGTGTGTTAGTGTGTGTGTTAGTGTGTGTGTGTTAGTGTGTCTATGTTAGTGTGTGTGTTAGTGTGTGTGTTAGTGTGTGTGTGTTAGTGTGTCTATGTTAGTGTGTGTGTTAGTGTGTGTGTTAGTGTGTGTGTGTTAGTGTGTGCTAGTGATTATTAGTGTGTGTTAGTTTGTGTGTGTGTTAGTGTGTGTGTTAGTGTGTTAGTGTGTGTGTGTTAGTGTGTGTGTTAGTGTGCTACTGTTAGTGTGTATGTTAGTGTGTGCTAGTGATTATTAGTGTGTATATTAGTGTGTGTGTGTGTTAGTGTGTGTGTGTTAGTGTGTGTGTGTTAGTGTGTGTGTTAGTGTGTGCTAGTGATTATTAGTTTGTGTGTTAGTGTGTGTGTGTTAGTGTGTGTGTTAGTGTGTGTGTTAGTGTGTGTGTTAGTGTGTGTGTGTTAGTGTGTGTGCTAGTGTGCTACTGTTAGTGTGTGTTAGTGTGTGCTAGTGATTATTAGTGTGTGTTAGTTTGTGTGTGTGTTAGTGTGTGTGTTAGTGTGTTAGTGTGTGTGTTAGTGTGTGTGTTAGTGTTAGTGTGTGTGTGTTAGTGTGTGTGTTAGTGTGCTACTGTTAGTGTGTGTTAGTGTGTGCTAGTGATTATTAGTGTGTATATTAGTGTGTGTGTGTGTTAGTGTGTGTGTGTTAGTGTGTGTGTGTTAGTGTGTGTGTTAGTGTGCTACTGTTAGTGTGTGTTAGTGTGTGTGTGTTAGTGTGTGTGTTAGTGTGTGTGTTAGTGTGTGTGTTAGTGTGTGTGTTAGTGTGTGTGTTAGTGTGTGTGTGTTAGTGTGTGCTAGTGATTATTAGTGTGTGTGTTAGTGTGTGTGTTAGTGTGTGTGTTAGTGTGTTAGTGTGTGTGTTAGTGTGTGTGTTAGTGTTAGTGTGTGTGTGTTAGTGTGTGTGTTAGTGTGCTACTGTTAGTGTGTGTTAGTGTGTGCTAGTGATTATTAGTGTGTATATTAGTGTGTGTGTGTGTTAGTGTGTGTGTGTTAGTGTGTGTGTGTTAGTGTGTGTGTTAGTGTGCTACTGTTAGTGTGTGTTAGTGTGTGTGTGTTAGTGTGTGTGTTAGTGTGTGTGTTAGTGTGTGTGTTAGTGTGTGTGTTAGTGTGTGTGTTAGTGTGCTACTGTTAGTGTGTGTTAGTGTGTGCTAGTGATTATTAGTGTGTATATTGGTGTGCTAGTGTGTGCTAGAATGTGCGTGCTCGTATCTGTTAGTGTGTGTGTGGGCAGTGCGAGGGTTAATGTGATTAGGTGGAGCTGTGAATTAAATCACGGTGTGACTGAGAATCATGCATTATGCATGAGCCTCAGAGCCCAGAGTCAGGACTGAGACGACATCCATCACTGAGATAGGAGAGAGAGCAGACACGGGGAGAGATGCAGGGAGAGATGCAGGGGGAGACGGCGGGAGAGAGATACAGGGAGAGGGATGGGAGATGGAGATTTGAGGGGGAGATTTGAGAGGGAGATATGCAGGGAGATTAGACAGAGAGAGAGAGATGAGATGAGATGCGAGATGGAATAACGCGCAGATGAGATGGAGAGAAATTCAGGAGATGTTACGGTGGGATGTTTGAGAGCGAGAGAGAGATATGGAGTTCGGGATGGGAGATTAGATAGGGTGGAAGTTGAAGATGACAGACGTGATGCTACAATTATAAATACACAAAGTGATAGACGGAGGTTGACACAGAGAGAGAGAGAGTGGTGTGTAAATAAAGGTAAAGCTGATGAATACGTTGGCACAATGCAAACACGCTGCCACGCAACAGTGGTTGGGAGATGTTAACTACCTCGCCTGGTACACAGGAGGTCGTGGGTTCGATCCCGACCCTGACGCCTGCTGCTGTATATTTTGAGTTTGCGTGTCTCTCTCATCATCATCATCACGGTGGCTAGGAGATGTTAACTACCTCGCCTGGTATGCAGGAGGTCGTGGGTTCGATCCAGACCCTGACGCCTGCTGCTGTATATTTGGAGTTTGCGTGTCTCTCTCTCATCATCATCATCACGGTGGCTAGGAGATGTTAACTACCTCGCCTGGTACACAGGAGGTCGTGGGTTCGATCCCGACCCTGACGCCTGCTGCTGTATATTTGGAGTTTGCGTGTCTCTCTCCCCGTGGTCGCGTGGATTTGTCTCTGGGGTCCTCCGGGTTTTCCTCCCTCCACATTTAGAATCAGCGTCACACGTGTAGACTTATTTTGCTGCTGCTGTAAGTGTCCACGTGCTGATGATGATGATGAGCCCACTTCGTTGAGCTATCGTTTGAGATAGCCACATAGCTGATTGGGTCCTTGCCCGGTAACATAAAATAAGTAAATGTTTTTTTTTTACTTTTTTAAAAACACGCTTTTATGAAATGTGCTAGTGATGGAAGAACTCCACGACTCCAGGAAGTGGCCCCGAAACTTGCCATAACGTAAGGGCAATTCAAGTTCAAGTTCATGTATTAGGTATAGCCCTGTGAGACATTCGGCTCTTGAATCGGGTGCAACCGCAACAAACAAAAAACGAAAACATGAACAAGAAAACATCTTAAAGTGACTTTGTACAAACAGATAATCCAAGAAAAGACAAAAATATTGCAGAAAAAGCACCGTACACACCAACGCTGTGTGCAAATATCCCAGTGGGATGCAAGTCAAACAACAACAACAACCACAAGACAACTTAGATTAAGACCATCAGTCTCACTCTGTACTACAACAAACAAACATGGCCAAACCAAATAACTTTTCAAAATCACCAAAATAAAGGCATGAAAGCAATGAAAGAGTGATCAGTTTACCGTGGACAATTAGACCCAAGCCGAAACATAACATATAAAAAATTATGTTTAAAAAGATATATGTTTTATTTTTTATGATCGAATATACTTTTGTCATCAGTATGACAAAAGTATACCAAGTGTGCAGTCGATACCAGATTGGGAAGTGGGTTAAAATTGAGTTACAAGATTTGAGGATACGACAACAACAACAGACAGAGCGAGTTAAATGAAAACGTGTGGTAATCATAAACACATTCCTGCTGCGGAGGGAGCTGGTAGGAACGTTGGGTTGCTCGGTCAATGGCCTGCAGGGTCAACGGCGGCGTGGTGTATTCCGCAAATATGCCCGACTGTGAGGGCGGGCACAAGCCGGCGTGAGTAGGTTGAACGTTGAGTTTTATAAGGGCACCACGGGGTGACCAGCCCCTCCCCACCCAGCCCCACCAAGCCCCACCCTCCCCACCCTCCCCACCCAGCCCCACCCAGCCCCACCCTCCCCACCCAGCCCCTCCCCACCCTCCCCACCCAGCCCCTCCCCACCCTCCCCACTCAGCCCCTCCCCACCCTCCCCACCCAGCCCCTCCCCACCCTCCCCATCCAGCCCCTCCCCACCCTCCCCACCCAGCCCCTCCCCACCCTCCCCACCCAGCCCCTCCCCACCCAGCCCTACCCTCCCTACCCAGCCACTCCCCACCCGGCCCCACCCTCCCCACCCAGTCCCTCCCCACCCAGCCCCTCCCTGCACGACGGACGGACGGACACAATAATCCCCTGCGGGCTGGTGTAACCAGGAGGTTCCTACCAGTAAATCTAGCTGAGTATAGCTGCTAGAGTTTATCGCTGGAACAGGCAGTCTTTCTTCCAGCAGTTGAATGACCGTGGCTGAGTGATGATGATGATGGTAGTGGTCAAGTCATCTGAATTTATTTAAGATCCGAAGCAGCTGCATTGCTTCTTGAGTCTGGCAAATCGCCCGATGCTGCTGGTTTATGTAATTACCAGCGGAACGTCACGGTACTGAAATTTGTAAATGTTGTGGTTTTACTTTCCAACACACCGGTGGGTTGAAGTAGTATGCTACACTATACACTGCACTATACACTACACTATACACTACACCACTACACTACTATACACTATACACTACACTATACACTACACTACTATACACTATACACTACACTATACTATACACTGCACTATACACTACACTATACACTACACTATACACTACACCACTACACTACTATACACTATACACTACACTATACACTACACTACTATACACTATACACTACACTATACACTACACTATACACTACACCACTACACTACTATACACTATACACTACACTATACACTACACTACTATACACTATACACTACACTATACTATACACTACACTATACACTGCACTGCTATACACTACACTACACTATACACTACACTACTATACACTACATTATACACTAAGACTACACTACACTACTATACCCTACACTATACACTACACTATACACTACATTACTGTACACTGCACTATACACTACACTACTATACACCAGAGGTGTGGACTCGAGTCATGTGACTTGGACTCGAGTCAGACTCGAGTCATGAATTTGATGACTTGCGACTCGACTTGGACTTGCATAACAATGACTTTGTCCCACCTATGAGATGTGGACTCGAGTCATGTGACTTGGACTCGAGTCAGACTCGAGTCATGAATTTGATGACTTGCGACTCGACTTGGACTTGCATAACAATGACTTTGTCCCACCTCTGCTATACACTACACTATACACTACACTACTATACATTACACTTTACACTACACTATACACTACACTACTATACACTACACTACTATACACTACACTGCTATACACTACACTATACACTACACTATACACTACACTATACACTACACTAGACGCTGTCTATCCGACAGACCTGTTCTTCACCTGAGGACGGCTGCTTGCGTTGTGGCCGAAACGTCGTGAGAATTATTTTATTATGTTTTATTTTTATTATTTTAATTTTCACCATCGTGACTATGATCACTGTTTCATTGCTTTCATGGCTTTATTTTGGTGATTTCGAAAAGTGTATTAGTTTAGCCATGTTTGTGTTGTTGTAGTACAGAGTTAGACTGATGGCCATAATCTAAGTTGTCTTGTGGTTGTTGTTGTTGTTGTTTGACTTGCATCCCACTGGGATTTTTGCACACAGCGTTGGTGTACGGTGACTTTTTTGTCTGCAATATTTTACTGTCTTTTCTTGGATTTTCTGTTTGCACTCAGTCACATATTCACTTTAAGATGTTTTTTTGTTCATGTTTTTTTTGTTTGTTGCAGTTGCACCCGATTCAAGAGCCGAATGGCTCACAGGGCTACACCTAATAAATGAACTTGAACTTGAAATGAACCCACGAATAGGATCGCGAGCTTTTGCCAGGAGTTCTAGATTTGAAGCCTTCGTGACTGCAAGGATTCACATTCTTAGGTTTTTTTCGGTAAAGTCACGTAGGTAAAAAATTAAAATTAATAAAAGTAAAATAAAATCAAAATCACGACGTTTCGGAGGCAACACAAGCTTCCGTCTTCAGGTGGAACCGTCACAGCCACGACAGCTGTATCAAGTAAATGAGAGATTACAAGAGCTACCACTCCGTATATATACTGGTTGGAGAAGGGGGAAGGGCCAAGTACGGCACACTTTTTATTATTATATGATACAGCTGTCGTGGCTGTGACGGTTCCACCTGAAGACGGAAGCTTGTGTTGCCTCCGAAACGTCGTGATTTTCATTTTATTTTACTTTTATTAATTTTAATTTTCTACCTACGTGACTTTACCGAAACAACCCTAAGAATATTTGGCAAGGAGCTCGGTGATCCGGGAGAGACTCGGAGTGAAGCCACCGATTCTGCCCACTGACAAACAATATTCAAATATGCTCAAAATGCCCCCCCCCCTCCCCCAATATATTGCTATAAAATAGATTTCAAGTTTCAAGTTTCATTGATTTGGTATAGCCCTGTGAGCCATTCGACTCTTGAATCGGGTGCAACCGCAACAAAGAAAAAAACAAAAACATGAACAAGAAAACATCTTAAAGTGATCTTCTTGGTTCTTTCGGTAAAGTCACGTAGAAGGGAAGTAATAAAATAATAAAAATAAAACATAATAAAATAATTCTGAATTCAGACGCTGTCTCCCCGACAGATCTGGTCTCCACCTGAGGACGGCTGCTTGCGTTGTGGCCGAAACGTCGTGAGAATTATTGTATGATGTTTTATTTTTATTATTTTATTATTTCCCTTCTACGTGACTTTACCGAAAGAACCAAGAAGATGAATCCCTGCAGTCACGAAAGCTTTACATCGAAAAATCTTAAAGTGACCGAGTGCAAACAGAAAATCCAAGTAAAGACAGCAAAATATTGCAGAGAAAGCACCGTACACCAGCATGTTTATATGATTGTGGTTGCAGTTGTACTCATTAATCCCTAATCTCTGCCATTACGTACAATGAAACAAGAAAAGGTAAAAAATAAATAGAGCGATGTAATACAATGCATACTCTGAGGTGTTTTTGGTGAAGTCACGTAGGTAAAAAATAAATAATAAATAATAAAAATAATGGAAATAATAATAGAAATAAAATAATAAATGTCCTCTACGGAGATGAATTTCACCTATTTTTTAGAGTTTTTAACAGACAACGAGACAAGAAACGGAGACTTGTGTTGCCTCCGAAACGTCGTGATTTATTATTTGATTTCTATTATTATTTCAATAATTACACTGGTCATTTTGGGGTGCTGATTCCAAATCTGGCATCAGTTTTTGTCTATCACATCGGGTTTTTGAGATACCAAATATTGCATTTTCAATAAAAACTGCAGAAGAAAAATATTTAAATAAATGTGGACATCTACATAAAATGATATTATAAACACACTATTTTAAAACATACAGCACCATATTTTAACACTAAAGCAGTCACTGACTCGCAACAACTTGCAATCATAAGTGACAGAGTGAATTTCGGGTAAAATCAATGAAAATGGGGTATGCCGATAGCATAAAAATGAGATGCGATAGAGCAAATCTGAGATCAGATTTGGAATCAGCAACCTGAAATTAGTCTACAACAGCTGCAAAAGTCCAGGCCAGAATGTTTTTTTTATTTGTTGACCAGTGTTATTTTTATTACTTATTTTTAATTTTTCTACCTACGTGACTTTACCGAAAAAACCCTAAGAGTATGAATCCTTGCAGTCACGAAAGCTTCACATCTAGAATTAGTACAAGACACTATCAGACGTTATTGTAAAAAAAAAAAAAAATCCATCGCAATGTGTTGCTGAATTTTTTAATATTTTAGGCCGGAAATGAGTTTTCAAATTTAGATTTTTTTTCTGGGGGGGGGGGCCCCTAGGAGATGTGGCCCCCCCCCAATGTTGACTCCATGGCTCCGGCGCGGTCGGCCCCCCCCCCTGGGTCTCCGGTGGGGGGCACCACGATCCGATTGGTCAACGTCCCCGGGGGGGGGGGGGGGGGGCAGGACCACGCTGATTGGCTGTGGGACGAGGTCGCTCAGCTGGCCTGGAAACGCCTGGGGAAATGTAGTGTAGTGTGTAGTGTAGTGTGTAGTGTAGTGTAGTGTGTAGTGTAGTAGTGTAGTGTAGTAGTGTAGTGTAGTAGTGTGTAATGTAGTAGTGTAGTGTAGTAGTGTGTAGTGTAGTGTGTAGTGTAGTAGTGTAGTGTAGTAGTGTGTAGTGTGTAGTGTAGTGTGTAGTGTAGTGTGTAGTGTAGTAGTGTAGTGTGTAGTGTAGTAGTGTAGTGTAGTAGTGTGTAATGTAGTAGTGTAGTAGTGTGTAGTGTGTAGTGTAGTAGTGTAGTGTGTAGTGTAGTAGTGTGTAATGTAGTAGTGTAGTGTAGTAGTGTGTAGTGTAGTAGTGTAGTGTGTGTAGTAGTGTAGTGTGTAGTGTAGTAGTGTAGTGTAGTAGTGTAGTGTGTAGTGTAGTGTATAGTGTAGTGTAGTGTGTAGTAGTGTAGTAGTGTAGTGTATAGTGTAGTGTGTAGTGTAGTAGTGTGTAGTGTAGTGTGTAGTGTAGTGTGTAGTGTAGTAGTGTAGTGTAGTAGTGTAGTGTGTAGTGTAGTGTAGTAGTGTAGTGTGTAGTGTAGTGTGTGTCGTGTGTAGTGTAGTGTGTAGTGTAGTGGAGTGTGTAGTAGTGTAGTGTATAGTGTAGTAGTGTGTAGTAGTGTAGTGTGTAGTAGTGTAGTGGGTAGTGTAGTGTGTAGTGTATAGTGTAGTGTGTAGTGTAGTAGTAGTGTAGAGTATAGTGTAGTAGTGTGTAGTGTAGTAGTGTGTAGTGTATAGTAGTGTGTAGTGTAGTGTATAGTAGTGTAGTGTGTAGTGTAGTAGTGTAGTGTGTAGTGTAGTAGTGTAGTGTAGTAGTGTAGTGGAGTGTGTAGTGTAGTAGTGTATAGTGTAGTGTATAGTGTAGTAGTGTGTAGTAGTGTAGTAGTGTAGTGTGTAGTGTAGTGTGTAGTGTAGTGTGTAGTGGAGTGGAGTGTGTAGTGTAGTAGTGTAGTGTATAGTGTAGTGTATAGTGTAGTGTAGTAGTGTTGTAGTGTAGTGTATAGTAGTGTATAGTGTAGTGTAATGTAGTAATGTATAGTAGTGTATAGTGTAGTGTATAGTGTAGTAATGTATAGTGTAGTAATGTATAGTAGTGTATAGTGTAGTAGTGTATAGTGTAGTGTAGTGTGTAGTGTAGTGTATAGTAGTGTAGTGTGTAGTGTAGTATAGTAATGTATAGTAGTGTATAGTGTAGTGTATAGTGTAGTAATGTATAGTAGTGTATAGTGTAGTAGTGTAGTGTGTAGTGTGTGTAGTGTAGTAGTGTAAAGTGTAGTGTAGTAATATGTAGTAGTGTATAGTGCAGTGTATAGTGTATAGTGTAGTGTATAGTGTAGTGTATAGTGTAGTGTATAGTGTAGTGTATAGTGTAGTGTATAGTAGTATAGTGTAGTAGTATATAGTGTAGTGTATAGTGTAGTGTATAATGTGTAGTAGTGTAGTGTATAGTGTAGTGTGTGTAGTGTAGTAGTGTAAAGTGTAGTGTAGTAATATGTAGTAGTGTATAGTGCAGTGTATAGTGTAATAGTGTATAGTGTAGTGTATAATGTGTAGTAGTGTAGTGTATAGTGTAGTGTGTAGTGTATAGTGTAGTGTATAGTAGTATAGTGTATAGTGTAGTGTATAGTGTAGTGTATAGTGTAGTGTAGTAGTGTATAGTGTAGTGTATAGTGTAGTGTAAGTTCAACGTGTCACCCCACGTGCAAGCCAGGCGCGCGTGGGCTTGCCGCATTTCGCAAAGAAAATCGATCAACGTGGGGACGTTTCGCTGGCTCCTGACACCATCGCAAGCCACAAGGGTTAGCGCCGCTTGTTCAATGGACAACGCCACAGCTCAGACGTGGAAGAGTAGGCCAAATACCTGGTAGAGGCGGGGCGGGGAGGGGAGGCATCAGTCAACAGGGGCGTGAGCTAGGCACTTGCAGGTGCTGCGCCATTGTCCCGCAGTCAGTGAGCGGGAATCGAACTCGGGTCGCCGGGTTCGTAGCGCAGCGCGCTGACCACTGCACCACCGCTCCCCCGTAGTGTATGACACACACAGACAAAGATCCCCCGTGTAGCCTTAACAGACTGGTGGGGCAAGTGCTGTTAGCGAGCACGTACACACACGTACATACACGTGCACACACACGTACACACACACGTACACACACACGTACATACACACACAGACTTACACACACACACACACCTACACACACACACACCTACACGTACACACACGTACACACACGTACACACACGTACACACACGTACACACACACACAAAGATAAAGATCACCCGTATAGCCTTAACAGACTGTAGGGGCAAGTGCTGTTAGCGAGCACCTATGAAGGCCAGAACGGTACACGAGGGGGTGGGTGGCCAGCACCACGCCCGACCGCCTTTGTCTCCCCAGTGACGATGTTTACACACCGCACCAGGTACTCATTTGAGGCTGAGTCGACCTAGGGGAGGCCGGGACCGGTTCAGATAATCGTCACTGGTGTTGGCCGTGAGCGGGAATCGAACTCGTGTCGCCAGGTTCATAGCGCAGCGTAGCGCTAACCGCTACACTACCGCTCCCCCACCACACCTACACACACACACACGTACACACACGTACACACACACACGCACACACACGTACACACACCTACACACACACACACGTACACACACACACGTGCACACACACACGTGCACACACGTACACACACACACGCACACACACGTACACACACACACGTGCATACACACACACGTGCACACACACACGTGCACACACACACGTGCACACACGTACACACACACACGCACACACACGTACACACACACACGTGCATACACACACACGTGCACACACACACGTGCACACACACACACACGTACACACACACACAGCTACACACACACACACGTACACACACACACACACCTACACACACGCACACACACACACACACGTACACACACACACGTACACACACACACACGTGCACACACACACACACACGTACACACACACACACGTACACACACACACACACCTACACACACGTACACACACACACACGTACACACACACACGTGCACCGTGTTGGGCTGGGCCGATCCCCTCCTCTTCATCAATCAGATGCAAATTACAGCTGCCGGGGAGACCCGAACCCACTCACACGGGGGAGAGAGAGAGATACACACACCAAGAGAGACACACACCAAGAGAGATACACACACCAAGAGAGAGAGATACACACACCACGAGAGATACACACACCAAGAGAGATACACACACCAAGAGAGAGAGATACACACCAAGAGAGAGATACACACACCAAGAGAGATACACACACCAAGAGAGAGATACACACACCAAGAGAGATACACACACCAAGAGAGAGATACACACACCAAGAGAGATACACACACCAAGAGAGAGAGATACACACACCAAGAGAGATACACACACCAAGAGAGAGAGATACACACACCAAGAGAGAGAGATACACACCAAGAGAGAGATACACACACCAAGAGAGAGAGATACACACACCAAGAGAGAGAGATACACACCAAGAGAGAGATACACACACCAAGAGAGATACACACACCAAGAGAGAGATACACACACCAAGAGAGATACACACACCAAGAGAGAGAGATACACACACCAAGAGAGATACACACACCAAGAGAGAGAGATACACCAAGAGAGACACACACACCAAGAGAGATACACACACCAAGAGAGAGATACACACACCACGAGAGATACACACACCAAGAGAGATACACACCAAGAGAGAGACACACACCAAGAGAGAGAGATACACACACCAAGAGAGATACACACACCAAGAGAGAGAGATACACACACCACGAGAGATACACACACCAAGAGAGAGACACACACCAAGAGAGATACACACACACCAAGAGAGAGATACACACACCAAGAGAGAGAGATACACACACCACGAGAGAGAGATACACACACCAAGAGAGATACACACACCAAGAGAGATACACACACCAAGAGAGATACACACACCAAGAGAGATACACACACACCAAGAGAGAGATACACACACCAAGAGAGAGAGATACACACACCACGAGAGAGAGATACACACACCAAGAGAGATACACACACCAAGAGAGATACACACACCAAGAGAGAGAGATACACACACCAAGAGAGAGAGATACACACACCAAGAGAGATACACACACCAAGAGAGATACACACACCAAGAGAGAGATACACACACCAAGAGAGATACACACACCAAGAGAGAGAGATACACACACCAAGAGAGATACACACACCAAGAGAGAGAGATACACCAAGAGAGACACACACACCAAGAGAGATACACACACCAAGAGAGAGATACACACACCACGAGAGATACACACACCAAGAGAGATACACACCAAGAGAGAGACACACACCAAGAGAGAGAGATACACACACCAAGAGAGATACACACACCAAGAGAGAGAGATACACACACCACGAGAGATACACACACCAAGAGAGAGACACACACCAAGAGAGATACACACACACCAAGAGAGAGATACACACACCAAGAGAGAGAGATACACACACCACGAGAGAGAGATACACACACCAAGAGAGATACACACACCAAGAGAGATACACACACCAAGAGAGATACACACACCAAGAGAGATACACACACACCAAGAGAGAGATACACACACCAAGAGAGAGAGATACACACACCACGAGAGAGAGATACACACACCAAGAGAGATACACACACCAAGAGAGATACACACACCAAGAGAGAGAGATACACACACCAAGAGAGAGAGATACACACACCAAGAGAGATACACACACCAAGAGAGATACACACACCAAGAGAGAGAGATACACACACCAAGAGAGATACACACACCAAGAGAGAGAGATACACACCAAGAGAGATACACACACCAAGAGAGAGAGATACACACACCAAGAGAGATACACACACCAAGAGAGAGATACACACACCACGAGAGATACACACCAAGAGAGATACACACACCAAGAGAGATACACACACCAAGAGAGAGAGATACACACACCAAGAGAGATACACACACCAAGAGAGATACACACACCAAGAGAGAGAGATACACACACCAAGAGAGAGAGATACACACACCAAGAGAGATACACACCAAGAGAGAGAGATACACACACCAAGAGAGATACACACACCAAGAGAGATACACACACACCAAGAGAGAGAGATACACACACCAAGAGAGATACACACACCAAGAGAGAGAGATACACACCAAGAGAGATACACACACCACGAGAGATACACACACCAAGAGAGAGAGATACACACACCACGAGAGATACACACACCAAGAGAGATACACACACCAAGAGAGAGAGATACACACACCACGAGAGATACACACCAAGAGAGATACACACACCAAGAGAGAGACACACACCAAGAGAGATACACACACCACGAGAGATACACACACCAAGAGAGAGAGATACACACACCACGAGAGATACACACACCAAGAGAGAGATACACACCAAGAGAGAGAGATACACACACCACGAGAGATACACACCAAGAGAGATACACACACCAAGAGAGAGAGATACACACACCAAGAGAGAGATACACACCAAGAGAGAGAGATACACACACCAAGAGAGATACACACCAAGAGAGAGACACACACACCAAGAGAGAGACACACACACCAAGAGAGAGGGATACACACACCAAGAGAGATACACACACCAAGAGAGATACACACACCAAGAGAGATACACACACCACGAGAGATACACACACCAAGAGAGATACACACACCAAGAGAGATACACACACCAAGAGAGAGAGATACACACACCAAGAGAGATACACACACCACGAGAGATACACACACCAAGAGAGAGAGATACACACACCAATAGAGATACACACACCAAGAGAGATACACACACCAAGAGAGATACACACACCAAGAGAGATACACACACCAAGAGAGAGAGATACACACACCAAGAGAGATACACACACCACGAGAGATACACACACCAAGAGAGAGAGATACACACACCAATAGAGATACACACACCAATAGAGATACACACACCAAGAGAGAGATACACACCAAGAGAGATACACACACACCAAGAGAGATACACACACCAAGAGAGAGAGAGATACACACACACCAAGAGAGATACACACACCAAGAGAGATACACAGAGAGAGATACACACACCAAGAGAGATACACAAACACCAAGAGATACACACACACCAAGAGAGAGATACACACCAAGAGAGATACACCAAGAGATACACACACACCAAGAGAGATACACACACACCAAGAGAGATACACACACACCAAGAGAGATACACGCACACGTGTACACACACAGACACACAACAACAACAACCGCCATTCGCCACAAAGTGGCGGTGACGTCACCACGACGCTTGTGCCAGGCCAAGTGCACCTTTAGGCCACGTGAAGTGTCGAACGCCCGCTGGCAGGAGGTCACGGGGCAGACCCAGCAGGTGCCACGGGTCGACTGACCGAGATGACCGAGATGACTGGCTGATGCACCACCTGTGCCCCCTACTGTGCCAACTTGCTGTGCTTTAGCCACCCGGCGCTCCGCTCGTTGTTGTGAGCGTCGCTCCTCCGCCCTCCGTTGTTGTTGGAGGGCGACTGCCTCCAACTGCCCAGTAGCGTCCTTCACGAGCCTCCTCCACTGAGGCCGATCTTGACACCGCTGGTACCAGTCATCGGCAAGTCCACTCAGCTCCACGTCCTCCTGTACCACATCACTCCATCTCTTCTCTAGCCCGTGCCGCGCCCGTTTAGCCCCCTCGATCCGGCCGAACAAAAGCTGTTTAGGCATGCGGTGGCTGGGCATGCGGGCTACATGACCCAGCCAACGCAGCCTTGCCTGCCGGAGGAGCTCACTGATGGGACTTTGCCCAGATCTTTCAAGGACTTGTGAGCTCCTCACACAATCCAGCCTGGTTAAACCCAGGATGGATCGTAGGCAGGCCAGCCTAAATGTTTCCAACCGGCGAAGATGCTCCACTAGGGGGGTCCACGTTTCGCAAGCGTAGAGAAGGGAGGGAATGACCGTGGCCGAGAGACCTGAAGCTTCGTGCGGAGCGACAGACCAGGTAGCTTCCACACAGCGTTACGCAACCGATGAAAAGATATTGCCGCTCGACTGATTCGGAGTGAGACCTCTGCTGATAAACTGGAGCCGGTCATAAGCACACTGCCCAGGTATGGGAAACTCTCCACTCTCTCCACAACTGCCCCATCACCGATTGGGAGTTGTGGGGGTGGAGTGCCCGATGGTACAAAATACCCAGGCAGGTGCTTAGTTTTGGTGGGGCTGATGGTAAGGCCCCACCTCTTAGTGGCACGCTCCAGTCTCAGCAGCAGCGTCTCCAACTCCTCCTCTGAATGAGCAGCTATTACCAAATCATCGGCATACATAACGTGGTTGACCAATAGGGAGCCATCCCTTGATCGCACCCGGGCGTCGATCAGCCTCCCATTATATCTGTACCAAATGGAAATTCCCCCGGTACAGCTATTGAAGGGTTCACGAACTACGCGGTCAAAATAGATGTTAAATAATGTGGGAGCCAGAGGACATCCCTGTCGCACCCCGAGGTGTACAGGGAAAGGCTCCGACTCCCGGCCACGTAGTTTTACCCGGGCCCGCTCACCATCATGAAGGTCCTTAATGATCGTGAGCAGAGGGTCAGGGACTCCGAAAGCACGAAGAACAACCCAGAGCCCAGTCCTACTGATGGTATCATAGGCCTTGACCAGGTCAATAAAGCATAGATGTAGGTCTTTTTGGAATTCCCTACACCTCTGCTGTAGCAGACGGACAGAGAATATGGCATCTGTACACACACACACGTGTACACACACACACGTGCACACACACACACACGTGTACACACACGTGTACACACACACACGTGTACACACACACACACACGTGTACACACACACACGTATACACACACATGTGTACACACACACACACGTGTACACACACACACGTGTACACACACGTGTACACACACACACGTGTACACACACACACGTGTACACACACACGTGCACACACACACGTGTACACACACACACGTGTACGCACACACGTGTACACACACACACGTGTACACACACGTGTACACACACACACGTGTACACACGCACACACGTGTACACACACACGTGTACACACACACACGTGTACACACCCACACACGTGTACACACACACACACGTGTACACACACACGTGTACACACACACACGTGTACACACACACACACGCACACGCACACACGTGTACACACACACACGTGTACACACACACACGTGTACACACACACACACGTGTACACACACACACGTGTACACACACACACGTGTACACACACACACACGCACACGCACACACGTGTACACACACACACGTGTACACACACACACGTGTACACACACACACACGTGTACACACACACACGTGTACACACACACACGTGTACACACACACACACACACGTGTACACACACACACACGTGTACACACACACACGTGTACACACACACACGTGTACACACACACACACACGTGTACACACACGTGTACACACACACACGTGTACACACACACACACGTGTACACACACACACACGTGTACACACACACACACGTGTACACACACACGTGTACACACACACACACGTGTACACACACACGTGTACACACACGCACGCGTGTCACTCTCACAATTCTGCAGCAGCCGCGGGGTAGGAGCCGGGCTCTGGCTGGGATCAAAGCGAGCCCCGTGGGCTCGGACGGATATTGTGGGGGGGGGGGGGTCCTACACACAAAGACAAAGGCCCCCCCCCCCCCGTGTAGCCTTCACAGACTGTTGGGGCAAGTGCTGTTAGCGAGTAGCAGCAGCAGCTATGAAGGTGACCGGGCACGCAACCATCACGCCCGGCCGCCTTTGTCTCCCCAGTGGCGATGTTTACACACCGCACCAGGTACTCATTTGAGGCTGAGTCGACCTAGGGGAGGCCCCTGGAACGGTTCAGATAACCGTCTGAACTGCTTCCTACACACACACACAGAGATACATGATCGTGTACGTATACGTATACACACAAATACATACACACAGACACACACAGATACACACACACAGATACACACACAGATACGTACACACAGATACATACGCACAGATACATACACAAAGATACACACGCACAGATACACACACACAGATACACACACACAGATACATACACACAGATACACACACACAGATACACACAGATACACACACAGATACACACACAGATACACACACACAGATACATACACACAGATACACACACACAGATACACACACACAGATACACACACACAGATACATACACACAGATACACACACACAGATACATACACACAGATACACACACACAGATACATACACACAGATACATACACACAGATACACACACACAGATACATACACACAGATACACACACACACAGATACACACACACAGATACACACGCACAGATACACACACACAGATACACACACACAGATACACACACAGATACACACACAGATACGTACACACAGATACATACACACAGATACACACACACAGATACATACACACAGATACATACACACAGATACACACACAGATACACACACACAGATACACACACACAGATACACACACAGATACACACACACAGATACATACACACAGATACACACACACAGATACATACACACAGATACACACACACAGATACACACACACAGACACACACACACAGACACACACACACAGATACACACAGACAGATACACACGCACAGATACACACAGACAGATACACACACACAGATACATACACACAGATACATACACACAGATACACACACAGATACACACACACAGATACACACACACAGATACACACACAGATACACACACACAGATACATACACACAGATACACACACACAGATACATACACACAGATACACACACACAGATACACACACACAGACACACACACACAGACACACACACACAGATACACACGCACAGATACACACGCACAGATACACACACACAGATACACACGCACAGATACATACACACAGATACACACGCACTGATACACACACACTGATACATACACACAGATACACACACACAGATACACACGCACAGATACATACACACAGATACACACACACAGATACACACACACAGATACACACACACAGATACACACACACAGATACACACACACAGATACACACACACAGATACATACACACAGATACACACACACAGATACACACACACAGATACACACACACAGATACATACACACAGATACACACACACAGATACATACACACAGATACACACACACAGATACATACACACAGATACACACACACAGATACACACACACAGATACACACACACAGATACACACACACAGATACACACGCACAGATACACACACACAGATACACACACACAGATACACATACACAGATACACACGCACAGATAGACACACACAGATACACACGCACAGATACACACACACAGATACACACACACACAGATACACACACACAGATACACACACACAGATACATACACACAGATACACACACACAGATACATACACACAGATACATACGCACAGATACAACAACAACCGCCATTCGCCACTAAGTGGCGGTGACGTCACCACGACGCTTGTGCCAGGCCATGTGCACCTTGAGGCCACGTGAAGTGTCGAACGCCCGCTGGCAGGAGGTCACGGGGCAGACCCAGCAGGTGCCACGGGTCGACTGACCGAGATGACCGAGATGACTGGCTGATGCACCACCTGTGCCCCCTACTGTGCCGACCTGCTGTGCTTTAGCCACCCGGCGCTCCGCTCGTTGTTGTGAGCGTCGCTCCTCCGCCCTCCGTTGTTGTTGGAGGGCGACTGCCTCCAACTGCCCAGTAGCGTCCTTCACGAGCCTCCTCCACAGAGGCCGATCTTGACACCGCTGGTACCAGTCATCGGCAAGTCCACTCAGCTCCACGTCCTCCTGTACCACATCACTCCATCTCTTCTCTAGCCCGTGTCACTCACTCACCCACTCACCCACCCAGCCACTCAACCAGCCACTCACCCACTCAGCCACTCACCCACTCAGCCACTCACCCACTCAGCCACTCACCCACCCAGCCACTCACCCAGCCACTCACCCACTCAGCCACTCACCCACTCAGCCACTCACCCACTCAACCACTCACCCAGCCACTCACCCAGCCACTCACCCACTCAGCCACTCACCCACTCAGCCACTCACCCACTCAGCCACGCACTCACCCAGCCACTCACCCAGCCACTCACTCACTCAGCCACTCACTCACTCACTCACCCACTCACGCACCCACTCACCCATCAGCTCCATCTCTTCTCCAGCCCGTGCCACTCACTCACCCACTCCTTCATCCACTCACTCACTCACCCACTCACTCACTCACCCGCTCACTCACCCACTCACTCACCCACTCACCCACTCACTCACCCACTCACTCACCCACTCACCCTTCTCACTCACTCACTCACCCACTCACCCATCAATCAATCAGCTCCATCTCTTGTCCAGCCCATGTCACTCACTCACCCACTCAGCCACTCACTCACCCACTCAGCCACTCACTCACCCACTCACTCACTCACCCACTCACTCACCCACCCACTCACTCACCCACCCACTCACCCACCCACCCACCCATCAGCTCCATCTCTTCTCCAGGCCGTGCCGCGCCCGTGTAGCCCCCTCTCTGCGGCCAAACAGAAGCTGCTTTGGGGGCACGCGGGTGGCTGGGCACGCGGACTGCCGCATAACATCACTGATGGCGTTGGGGCATCTGTGTCCCGGATCTTTCAAGGCTCCAGCGTTCTGGTGGTCAGCGTGAGGGTGATTGTCAAGATCAGGGTCAGGTCTGTGAGCGGCAATGTCAGGATAAGACTTGTTGGAGGGGGGGGGGGTTGCGAAATGAGCGACTCTGTATGTATGTTGGACTTCTTTCGTACCGTACGTGCACGACCCCGTGTCAATCGGAGGTGCGTGTGAGTGTGTAGAGACAAGGGGGGGGGGGGGGTGGCGTGGTGCTGGCCACCCACCCACCCCCTCGTGTGCCACGGTGCCGGTAGCCTTCATAGGTGCTGCTGCTGCTGCTGCTCGCTACTCGCTAACAGCACTTGCCCCAACAGTCGGTTAAGGCTACACGGGGGTCTTTGTTTATGTCGGTGTGTGCGTGTGTCGGTGTGTGTGTTGGTATGTGTGTGTGTCGGTGTGTGTGTGTGTCGGTGTGTGTGTGTCGGTGTGTGTGTGTCGGTGTGTGTGTCGGTGTGTGTGTGTCGGTGTGTGTGTCGGTGTGTGTGTGTCGGTGTGTGTGTTTCTGTCCGTGTGTGTGTCGGTGTGTGTGTGTCGGTGTGTGTGTGTCGGTGTGTGTGTGTGTCGGTGTATGTGTCGGTGTGTGTGTGTGTCGGTGTGTGTGTGTCGGTGTGTGTGTGCTTGTCCGTGTGTGTGTGTCGGTGTGTGTGTGTCGGTGTGTGTGTGTGTCGGTGTGTGTGTGTCGGTGTGTGTGTCGGTGTGTGTGTATCTGTCTGTGTGTGTGTCGGTGTGTGTGTCGGTGTGTGTGTCGGTGTGTGTGTCGGTGTGTGTGCGTCGGTGTGTGTGTGTCGGTGTGTGTGCGTCGGTGTGTGTGTGTCGGTGTGTGTGTGTCGGTGTGTGTGTGTCGGTGTGTGTGTCGGTGTGTGTGCGTCGGTGTGTGTGCGTCGGTGTGTGTGCGTCGGTGTGTGTGTGTCGGTGTGTGTGTGTCGGTGTGTGTGCGTCGGTGTGTGTGCGTCGGTGTGTGTGCGTCGGTGTGTGTGCGTCGGTGTGTGTGTGTTGGTGTGTGTGTGTCGGTGTGTGTGTGCGTCGGTGTGTGTGTGTCGGTGTGTGTGTGTCGGTGTGTGTGTGTCGGTGTGTGTGTGTCGGTGTGTGTGTCGGTGTGTGTGTGTCGGTGTGTGTGTGTCGGTGTGTGTGTGTCGGTGTGTGTGCGTCGGTGTGTGTGTGTCGTGTGTGTGTGTCGGTGTGTGTGTGCTTGTCCGTGTGTGTGTGTGTCGGTGTGTGTGTGTGTCAGTGTGTGTGTCGGTGTGTGTGTGTGTCGGTGTGTGTGCGTCGGTGTGTGTGTGTCGGTGTGTGTGTGTGTGTCAGTGTGTGTGTGTCGGTGTGTATCGGTGTGTGTATCGGTGTGTGTCGGTGTGTATCGGTGTGTGTATCGGTGTGTGTGTGTCAGTGTGTGTGTGTCAGTGTGTGTGTCAGTGTGTGTGTCTGTGTGTGTGTGTCGGTGTGTGTGTATCGGTGTGTGTGTCGGTGTGTGTGTGTCGGTGTGTGTGTGTCAGTGTGTGTGTCAGTGTGTGTGTCGGTGTGTGTGTGTCGGTGTGTGTGTGTCTGTGTGTGTGTCGGTGTGTGTGTCGGTGTGTGTGTCTGTGTGTGTGTGTGTATCTGTCTGTGTGTGTGTCAGTGTGTGTGTCAGTGTGTGTGTCTGTGTGTGTGTCGGTGTGTGTCAGTGTGTGTGTGTGTGTATCTGTCTGTGTGTGTGTCTGTGTGTGTGTGTCAGTGTGTGTGTCTGTGTGTGTGTCGGTGTGTGTGTCGGTGTGTGTGTCAGTGTGTGTGTCAGTGTGTGTGTGTGTGTGTGTGTCAGTGTGTGTGTATCGGTGTGTGTATCGGTGTGTGTATGTGTGTGTGTATGTGTGTCGGTGTGTGTGTGTATGTGTGTCTGTGTGTGTGTGTGTCGGTGTGTCTGTGTGTGTGTGTCTGTGTGTGTGTCGGTGTGTGTGTGTCGGTGTGTGTGTCAGTGTGTGTGTGTATCTGTCTGCGTGTGTGTCTGTGTGTGTGTCAGTGTGTGTGTCAGTGTGTGTGTGTGTGTCAGTGTGTGTGTATCGGTGTGTGTATCGGTGTGTGTATGTGTGTGTGTATGTGTGTCGGTGTGTGTGTGTATGTGTGTCTGTGTGTGTGTGTGTCGGTGTGTCTGTGTGTGTGTGTCTGTGTGTGTGTCGGTGTGTGTGTGTCGGTGTGTGTGTCAGTGTGTGTGTGTATCTGTCTGCGTGTGTGTCTGTGTGTGTGTCAGTGTGTGTGTCAGTGTGTGTGTGTGTGTCAGTGTGTGTGTATCGGTGTGTGTATCGGCGTGTGTATGTGTGTGTGTATGTGTGTCTGTGTGTGTGTGTATGTGTGTCGGTGTGTGTGTGTGTGTCTGTGTCTGTGTGTGTGTCGGTGTGTCTGTGTGTGTGTCTGTGTGTGTGTCGGCTCAGCTTAGTCGCCTTGCATGCACCACGCATACTAATGAGCACGCTCCACTAGACACCCGGGGAAGCTCCCTCCCTCCATCCTCACCAATCAAGCGTCCACAGATATCTATGAACAACACACACACACACTGACACACACACACACTGACACACACACACTGACACACACACACACACACTGACACACACACACACAAACACACACACACTGACACACACACACACACACTGACACACACACACACACTGACACACACACACTGACACACACACACAAACACACACACACTGACACACACACACACTGACACACACACACACACACTGACACACATACACACTGACACACACACACTGACACACACACACTGACACACACACACTGACACACACACACTGACACACACACACACACTGACACACACACACAAACACACACACACACACTGACACACACACACTGACACACACACACACACTGACACACACACACAAACACACACACACACTGACACACACACACTGACACACACACACTGACACACACACACACACTGACACACACACACAAACACACACACACACACTGACACACACACAAACACACACACACACACACTGACACACACACACTGACACACACACACACACTGACACACACACACACACAAACACACACACACACACACTGACACACACACACTGACACACACACACACAAACACACGCTGTGCGGTGTGTAAACATCGTCACTGGGGAGACAAAGACGGTCAGGCGTGGTGTTGCTGGCCATCCAGCCCCTCGTGTGCCACAGTGCCGGCCTTCATAATAGCACTTGCCCCGACGTTGTGTTGAGGCTATCGGGGGCATCTTTGTCTTGTGTTGATAGATGGGTGCGTGGGAGCGG